>NW_007726154.1:1167697-1180786 GCF_000696425.1 Galeopterus variegatus | reverse complement strand
GGGATCCGAACCCTCGGACGGGAGCGTCACCGCGCTTCCCAAGCGGCGCACTATCCAGTGCGCCACCGGGCCGGCCCTAACTCTCACTTTTACCAAAAAAAAAAACCCCCAAAACAAAAAAAAAAACCCCACAAAAAATGCTGCAATAGGACATTAGATGGCTCCTTCCTTAATAGGATATAACCAGTCTGTCACGTGATACCCTAGAGGCATTCTGACTAAATCAGGATCTTTGACTTGAAGCATGATGGCAAGACAACATAAAGATTTTAAAAAATCACAATGAGATACTATACAGGCATTAGAGGTAGAAAATAATAAAGGAGGAGGTTAAACTATCAATATTTGGATATAAGATTATGTATCTGAAAAGAGATACTAAACTCAAGAGAATCAACTAAACAAACTATTACAAATGAATAAAATAATTTCCTTAAGATAGCAGGATATGGATTTGATAAAGACAGCTCCATATACAAACAATTACTAGTTAGAAGATATAATATGAAAGATCCCATTTAAAATAGCAGCCAAAAAAAGAAAACCTAGCAATCAACTTAACTGGAAAAGTGCAAGTCTTATGTGTGAATAGCAACTTTAACATGCACTGAATATCACAAAAGCACTTGTGCAAATGGAGACATATATCATATTTTTGGACTAAATAAAAAACCATTTATCTTAAATTAATTTATAAAGTTAATGTAATTCCAACATAGGCACAAAAATTAATAATTTTCTTTTTTTGGAAATAGACAAGCTGATCCTGAATTTCATTTGGAAAAACAAACAAGAGTAGCTAGAAAACTTCTTATTTAAAAAGAAAAAGAAAAAAAGAGCAATAGGGGAGAGTACTTTCACTAGAAATAAAAGCATTATTTTATAACATATTATGACATAAATAGAAAGCCTTTATAATAGAACTGTGTGGGGCTATTGCACGAATAGCTAATGATACAGAATAAAAACTACATAAGCCCCATATACATTTATGAATTTAGTATGTTATAGGTAGCAACTCAAGTCAGTTATGGAAAAGATGGACAATTTAATAAGTAGTACTGGCAAGTCAATGGTCATTTGAAACAAAATTAAGTTGGATTCCTACCACACATCATAAAGGAATAGAAAAAAATACAAGTGATTTCCTTTATTACTTTGGAATGGGGGAAATCCCTTTTAACTATTCAAAAACTATTAAAATCCAGAAGTCATAAAATAAGAGATTGACAAAATCTCTGTATTAAACAAATATTTTTACAAAGCAAAAACATAAGCAAAGCAAAAGATAGACTGAGAATAAAGTATTTGTTTCTATAGAATAGAGGAAGGGCTAATCTCCCATATAAAGAATTCCTAGGAGAATAAGAAAAGGACCAACAATAGATAAATGGGTGCTATAGTCTGAATGTTTGTGTTCCTCCAGAATTCATGTGTTGAAACCATCACCAATGTGATGATATTAGGAGGTGGGGCCTTTGGGGCTCTGCCCTCAAGAATGAGATTAGTGCCCTTATAAAAGGGGCCCTAGAGAGCTGCTTTGCCCCATCCACCATGTGCGGACACAATGAGAAGTCGTCTATGAACCAGGAAACGGGCCCTCACCAGACACCAAATGTGCCAGCACCTTGATCTCAAGTCTTTTTAGCTACTAGAATTGTAATAAAGTTCTGTTGTTTATAAGCCACCCAAGCTATGGTACTTTGTTCTATCAGCCCAAATGGGTGAAGATAGAGGGCAAGCGGTATAAGCAAACTGTTCACAGAAAGGGAAATAATGGCTTTTAACTATATGACAAGATGAGAGTTGATAACACACTGTGTTGAGGAAGGCAATCCAGTTGTAAATATTAAAATTAAAAATGCATATACCCTTTCACCTAGTAATTTCATATCTCGTAACTTATCTTCCACATATACTCATATTGGTGGACGATAACATATAAATAAGGCTATTCACTGCAGTACTACTTGTAATAGTGATTAGTTGGAACTAATACCATCAATAAAGAAATGGTGGATGGATGACGTGACACCTACACCATACGACACTATGCAATGGTAACAAAGAATAGGGAAATTATGCATTGACACAGGGAAAGATCCCAAGGACTATTGCTAAGTGAAAAAAAAAGTGCAGAAAGCTGGTATACTTTATATTAAAGAGAGGAAAAATAGGAATTTTTATTCCTATTTCCTTGTACTGTCTACAGGAACTTTGTAAGAATACATGAAAAGTTAGTAAGAGTAGCTACATGTAGTTGGGGACTCAAACTTAGGAGAACTAGGTAGATGAAGGACTGTGGAGGCCAACAAGACTTTTCACTATCTGCCCTTAATACATATATTTTTTATTTTGGAACCATCTCGATATATTCCCTATTCAAAACCAAATATATATAAAAGAAATAATGAAGGATCTTGCCCTTGAAGAAGCAGCTAGAGGCATGGGCTGGTGCCAGTACACGTTCCTATTTCTGTTCTCTCCTCATAGCTCCCCTGGTATTTTAAGGATGACCAGAATGCTGAGAGAGAGAGAGAGGCTTCCCAGCTCTCTGGTGTCTTCTTTCTGATCTCCCCTTGTAACTCCAGTGGTATTTTCAGAGCTAGCACCTTGCCAAAAATGAAATGGACACATGCCTCAGGCGGGAAATGATGGGCTCATTGCAATTTTAATTTTCGTTCCAATAACATGCCTGTTCCTCTTACACGGCCCTGCTCAGATAATATTAGAACTCTGAGGAAAGAGTTAAAGAGAACCACTGGTATGGTAGAAGCAGGGTATGCAAGGCTCAAATCAAGAGAAAAGGAATGAAAACTAGACACTGCAACGTGTTAGGCGAGAAAAAAATAAATCACACCAATAAAGAGTAATAAAAATATACATATATAAAAGAAAATGGAAGTAGTAGTGAGACTTAAAATTACAGTTAGCAGAATAAATGTGAAAGTGTAAAATCCCTCTGGCAAATATCTAGAGCGCAGCTCTTCTGTTTGGTTGATTGAGAGTGTAAATTAAGGCATCAACTGTTAGGGGATCTAGGGGTGGGAGAAAGAAGTTCTCTGCATGTTGAGAAGCCTAACCAGAAGAGCATCACACTGCCCTACCTTGATGAGCTGAGGGGTAGTAAAGACCTGGCAATGGTTCTTCTCAGGAAAAAACTTTAAATTTGTTTTTAATCACAGACAGTCAGGCCATTGAGGGTCCACATTTCTGCTCCATATAGCACAGACTCAATAATTTTATCCTGTAAAATGTTTAAGGAAGGTGTAACCAAAAGCCCACAGTGGCACATTTTTAAAAAGAGGGAGCAAACTCAATAAAGCTTCCATAGAATGACTAGCTTTGAGCAGTGTTGCTTCCTGATGTACCCTCCAAGTTAAACTGTTTATGCAATGGAGGCCAAAGTAATGGAATGAAGTGATGTACTATATGCAATCATAAACTATACACAAGCCATAACTTGGAGAAAATCTCGTTTTGTAAAAAAATAAAACTAAGAGTTCTTTATGTGAAGATATTAAAAGTAGGTCTATTCATTTTTAAAATGTTTTTTTCAATTTGCCTTTTGATTTTATTTATGGCATTTCTTTCGACTAAGAGAAATATTTCTTTTTTATGTGAGTATTGTAATAGTATGCATTTTGCTTTGTTTATATGCTTAAGCTATTCTTTCTACATCAGAGATTAGATAAAAACTAAATTGCATTTTATTTCCTTCCTTTCTTTGCTTATTTAAAATTCTATGTTCACTGTATTATGAATTTTCATATATATGAGGCTCTATTCCCAGTTTTTCTTCTAGCTCTTTGATATAGCACATGGATTTAATTGTAAATTTCTGGGTTATTATTATTAATTACAAATGCTCCCCTCATTATTCTTTGTGGTTGCCATGGAAATGCACTGCTCAGATCTCCCTTCAAAAGTCCTACTGGGAGAAAGATAGTAGACAGTCTCCAACTATTAAATCTTGAGCTCTGTGTTGGTGTGAAGTTCTGGCTCTCCCTGGGCTGCTGATCCCAGCCAGTAACTGGGCATAGCAGGGGTACTAGAGCCAGCCTGTTCCTGCTCAACACTTAACACCCATGATAGGTAACCATAGTTCTGGAGTTCCCCATCACCTTAACCAAGACTTTCTTGAAGCTGAACTGCAATCTGAAGCTGTTCTTACTCAATTCTCCTTCAGATGTCAAACTCGTATTGTGGACTAATGGCTTTCTCCAACTACCTTTCCCCGTCATCCTTCACAAGTATTTCCTCTAGCAAATCTATTGCATATTTAATTCTGTCTGTTTCTAGATGACCCAAACCGTCGTAGTCTGAGGATGTGCATGGTAAGATGAGGTTAAGGGACTGGTTCACTCATACTCAGCTGGCAATGAGGAACCCTTACTAAGTAGAATGTGGATCACAGAGTCCTGGATGTAAGGTGATGTCTTAATTGCGGAAGATTTCACTGGTGGTGATCTGGGAAAATTTCCTGGTAGAGGGGAGCACACTTACCAGTGTGATAATTGAGGCAGTAGAAGGCTTTGGAAAGAATGATGCCTACACATGAGATAGGAGGTGCTCAGTCCTCCTGGGATTGGGTTTCAGGTCACTCCCCTGGGTCTCAAATCACTCCCCTGGCACCAGCATGTGGAGATTGAAATCATAGGGGACAGATCTATGTAATCTCAATGGCCGAGCATGCTCAGTAAAAAGGAGTTTATCTCTTGAATGACCTCCCACTGGAGGTGCTAGACAGCACCTAGAATATTTTAAGTGTATTTGGTGCATGTGACCAATGAACATGCTCTAAAAGAGATCAGCTGAGCATATGTAAGACTATATTACAGAACTGGGAACCACCCCCTTAACTGAATATTCATTAGGAAACATGAATATGTATAGTCAAATTATAAAAGTTGAATCCAGAAAGAAGGTGGGGCTGTTGCTCATTCTTTCTGGTGCCAGTCTGCACTTTGCCTATGAGGTATGTATATCTTACTTTTTGTGTTAAACTTACCTTTAGCAGGCTGCTGTTCACTGTGGGATCGGTCCGCACTTTGCAGTGCATATTTCTTACTTTTGTATCAAACTTGGTGTGGCTTAGCAGCATTTTCCCTGTGAAGTCTGTATTTCTTATTCTTTACATTAAATCTGTTTTCATTTCCTACTGTGACTTTGCTCTTGAATTCTTTCCTGGGGTGAAGTCAAGAACCTGGTAGAGGATGGGGTGGGTTGAGGCTGGCTATCTGACCTTCCCAGACCCTCTCCTCTGGTATCACAAGGACAGTGGAGACAGTGGGTTATTACTCAGTTGTATTAATGTCCTGCAGATGGATGATGAGAAACTAAGAGCAGTTAACAGACATAGTCTGTTTTACAGCCAGAGGGTCTTTTTGGTAGCTTAAAAGTGGGAGAGCAGATACACTGAGGAATAAGTTTTGAATTTTATAACTAGAGTCACAAAGCTCCAGAGATATTTATATGCTCAGCAAAGACAGGTCTGTTACACTAAGATCAGTGAAATATAAGGTCACTTTGTGTGAAACCCAGGAAACTGAAACATGAGTTGGGGACATATACATTCACTGGTTTAGAGAATGTGTTCTATCTATTCTAATCAGAAATTGTTTGCATTCACATGAACAGACAACAATATTCATTTGTTCCTGAGCTATGGTAAGAGAGAGTTCTCACCCTCTGTCATAAGATAGTCTGAAGAGATCTGGACTATTTGGACACCCCACAGAACACACACTGATCTATTATGTTTAGGACATCATGCTGATAAAGTGGCTACCACACTGGAGGCCTTGATAAGACACATGCACTCTGGAGTGTGGGAAATAGCCATTAAAGATTAATAGACCTGCCACTTAAGTAAACTTTTCAGGGGTCCAGCAGTCAGGGCTGTGCCCAGACTGGCCCATCAAAATAAAACATGCATTGCTGTATCTTGTATTCCCTACTGCAAAGAAAGAAGGTCCTAGTGCCCGGTAGGCTGCTTTGAGTTCTGGGGGAAACACATTCCATACCTAGGAATACTGCTCTCACTCTACACTAAGTGACAAAAAAGGCAACCAGCTTTTAGAGGGGCCCTAAATAGGAAGGGCTGTGCAGCAATAGAAAACATTTATAAATGTGATAAAATGAAAATAAAATTTTATGTAAGAAAGTATAATTAGTCAAAATAGAAGACAAGTGGCAATGGAGGAAAGTATTTGCAAAATTAGAGAAAGGATTGTTATCCTTATTATACAAAGAACGCTTACAGATTACCAAGAAAAAGACAAGCCTTTAGGTTACATAAGGATAAAGGAAATGAACAGACATTAAGAAAAAAAAATTGAAAACTGCAAATAACTACTCATGGCTTGATTCTCCCATTGGCCCAAACACCAAAAAATTATTTTCCCTCACACAATTCCTTAGCTATATATGAGTTTCCCAGAGCTTAAATATTATCTCCACAGAGAGGTTTTTTCTGACTTTCGTATAGAAGAGGCCTCTTTAATATCACCTCCTTTTAAGTTATTTGGTAAAGAGGTTAAGGAGGGAAGTTATAATCTCTTATCTTGAGGGTCCACTCAACACTCCCTTCAAGTTTCATGTTCCTTCCTGCTACTCTCTTCTCTGCCACTGGTCACTGTTCACTTTGCCATAGATCATAGATTAGAAATTAATGGATTGTAGCCCGCCTACATGTGATGCTGCTGTTTCTCCAAAGGCCTCTGTGAGTTAGATAGGGGTTGAGCATCGAGAACACCTTACTCCTTCCAGGCACCATCATATCAGGTTATTGTAGTGTCCCATATTTTTCTGAAGGGCCAGGAAAACTAAGCCACAAGAAACAGGCATCTTCCTGAATCCTCCAGTATCCTCTAGCATATAGGAAAAAGGGGGCAGCTGAGATTACTTTCCAGTGGAAAGAGAACACCTGACTTGGTCTAAAATGAAGCCACTTCCCAGGCAGTAGCATGGTGATGTGGCAGTAAGAAGCAACAAGCATCCACAGAAGGGGCTACTACTCTGTCCCAAGGGCCAGAGTATGTACCAACATCTTGAAGCTGTGGCCTGGCATCTGGTCCTCAGCGCAGCAATCTCAAAGAGAGAAACAGAACTGGCAGTTAGGGAAGAAACTGACATAGATACCACTAGAATTTTTGGTAATCTTCAAAAAAAAAAAAAAAGAAAAGAAAAGAAAACAGTATTGGGTGAGAAGGAACACAGGAAGTGAAAAGGATAAGAACTTTCAGCTTTATTTTTATGAAAAGAACTGCAGAGAACTGTGCACATTTGCTATAGGGACATCTTATGAGCTACGCAGGGACTCTAAGGGGAAATAAATGACTTGGAAGACAGGGTTTCCAAGCATGGAAACTAAGGTGAAAATAATACTATTTGTATACTATGACTATTGCTCATCCTGGCTGGTGTGGTCTCAAGACACACTTACGGACCACCAGACTAGCTCATTTCAAAAGGATGTAAGACAGCTTACAAGGCTAGGGAAAATATAGCCAGATAACATCATCTGTAGTAGATGAGAAAAAAAAGAAAGGGGGGGGCCCAAGAATGAGGCTAATATCAATAATGAATACCAAAGTGCCCTGTTCTCTGAAACGGAGCACAAATTTAGCTCTAGTTTTCTTCTTTTTTATCAGCAAACATAAAAAAAAACAAAACAATTCAGTGTCCCTAAGATAGTAGCAATGAACTATTCAGAGGAAGCACAAATATTCCAGTAAGGCCAGAATGAAATAACTGTTGAGAGTCCACAAAAAGAGCTCATTGTGTAATGTAATCAACAACATTCCTACAGTTGACACAATGATGAATTTCACAGAACTGCTTTGGAGAGTAGCCTGTAATGCTGACCAATGGCTTAAAATTCAAGACAAATTCTAGGGGTAAGTCAGGAAGTTATTGTCCAGGTAGTCTTTGCCAGGCACTTGCCTGACGTAATTCTGGGGAACATTTCAAAGAATCTGAGAAAGTGATAAAAAGGAAATCCTTAATATTCCTTTATAATTACTGTTTACCACAGACAAACCCTAGAGGTTGATACTAGCTGGCTGGGGGTTCATTCAATACTGAATATCCTATACCTGGAGTCCAGCTGTGCTAGGATTTTTGGGAAAAAAGTGGTCTTAATGGAACATTAACCTGGTATAGGAGCGACATCTTTCGGGGAAACTTAAGAGTCTGATATTCAGTAGTTTTTGAGAATACTCTAGAGTTTGGCCAAGATTCTCTTTAGGAAAAAAATTTAATCTGTGCTCTCACACAGACAGATGGGCCATTTAGGTTCCAAATTTCTGCTCAATATAACAGCCTTAATTAATTTTAGTCTGGAAAATGTTTAAGGAAGGCATAACTAAACATAGTGGCCATGAAAAAAACTACCCCCTCCCCCCAATTCCCAACAAGCATCCACAGAAAGCCTGGCTTTGAGTGCTGTGGTTTCCTGATGTTCTTCCAAGTTAAATTATTTGCGTAATATACATCAAGCTATCTCAATGAAGTGACCTTCTGTATAGAATTAGGAACCAACTGAAATTTGGAAAACACCTTGGTAATTCTAAACTGTAAGAGCTCTCTATATACTCAGGATATTAAATTTTTGACAAACACTCATGTTCTAAAATTTTCCAGCTTGTATTTTTTCTATTTATGTCTTTTGGCATACTGAAGTTTTAAATTTTCATGTAATGAAATGTAGCAATTCTGGTTTTACCTCTTGATTTATCCTGAATGGCTCGTTTCTCACCTACAGATGAGATACTCACCTACATTTTCTACTTCTTATTTTATATGTCTTTAAGCCCATTAATCACTTTACATTTCTTTTGGTATATAGAGTAAAAATGGGAATTTATTGCTCCTACCCTCATAATTAAGCAATTGTCTCAGGACTATTTAAAGAATATTTCTACATTTCCCCAGTAATGTGAAAGCAAACCATTACTTATTCTAAAATATTTTATAGTAAAATCTGTTTCTATGCTTCCTTTTCTATCCATTAATCTATATATTCTTGCATCTATTCCACATGGACATAACTGTAACTTAATAATGTTTCTAAATATCCTACTGTACCAGTCTTACCCCTCCCATTACTCTATTTAAATCTTTTCCTGGATATTCTTATCCATGTATTAATTCTTTATAGTTTCCATTTTAAATTTTGTAGTCTCCGAGAAAGGGCTCCAGCTTCATGTCCTTTGTCTATGTACGTGCTTTGACAGTGCTGAAGCCCTCAGACTTCAACTAAATGTTTTTCTATTATTTCTTCTCTCCCAGTGACAGTGTCCTGAGGTGAGGATGAGAAGAAATGAGGCAAAAAAAAGAAAATGGTGAGTTCTTAGTTCTAGTTTGCTCTTTATACCAGAAATAACTGTTTTTATTTTCTCCTGAATTACCTAAGAAAAACACATTTTGCTACTCCAAATATTAATTAACTTCAAAAACCTACCTAGTCTAGTCTCACGAATGAGGGTATATTCCTTCTATGAGTAGAACTCTGACCTTGTGACTTGTCAAACAAAACAAAACAAATACTGGTCTAGTTATAAAAAAGAGCTAGCATCAAAAATCAAGTACTTACTGCGGATAGATAGAAAATAACCATAGAATGAAGAAAATCAATAATTAAAAAAAACAAAAACACCCCCCAATAAAACTGCCAGATATAGTATCAAAACTTTCTTTTACTGAATAATGGTAAAAAGCCTTTATCATTACTATGACAATGTGTATAATGGAGATACTTTAAATTTGAAAATTAAAAAATAAAGGGAAAATATATTCAATTATAACATTTTTCTTTCTTGGTTTATTTTACCTTGAAATTGGAGTAAGAATCTTGATAACTTTCTTACTAAGCTATAGAATGTCAGATTTTTCATTGTGATGTTCTGGACAATTTTACGTTTGAATCCTTTAAAAACAAAGGGTATTTGATTTTTTCAGTCTCATATTCTCCCAAAATTATTCATGACTGTTACTTCTGAACACGAATAAAACATAGGTTTTAAAATTTTAAAGTAACATTCCTTATATGTAGAATTTGAGTATTCTACTATTGTCATATTTAGGTTCTGAAATCTTACCGAATGGAAGTTAAATAACTTCAACTTGTGTCTCCTCATTCTACTATCACTATTAATATGCAAAGGTGAAACAAATAGTGTCATTAAATTTTTGTAAGTTTTAAAATGAGAAAAACTCTTCTGGAATTCTGTCTTCAACCTCACAATTTTGGGAATGTAGTTTAGGCCACTTCCTTTTTTGTCAACACCACACTTGCCAGTGAGCAAACCGGCCATCCCTATATAGGATCCGAACCTGTGGCCTTGGTGTTATCAGCACTGCACTCTACCGAGTGAGCCACGGGCCGGCCTAGCCACTTCCTTTTTTGTCAACACCACACTTGCCAGTGAGCAAACCGGCCATCCCTATATAGGATCCGAACCTGTGGCCTTGGTGTTATCAGCACTGCACTCTACCGAGTGAGCCACGGGCCGGCCTAGCCACTTCCTTTTTTGGAAACCATTTTTGGTATTACGAAAGTAAGCCAAAATATACTTTTACAAATAAGTTTCCCCAAATCACGATTATCCTAAGAATGAACATATTAAGTCATACATTTATGAAATCATTTTTGAATGTCTTTGCAGAGAAATACTCAAAGTGGTAAGATGAATTTAATTGCCAACCAAATTAGCAATCCTTATTTCAGTCTTCGCTATTAAGCTAAAACGGTCATTTTCTCTTGAATGATGTAAAGAATTCAATCTCTTTCAACAGTTCCAAAAATCTCTACATACAATGCTACCTAACTTCCTGTCATACAGCAGATTCCCATGTGGTGCATCCACTTCACCAAGCAAAATACTGAATTGTCTGTAATACGAGCCATGGCTCCCATCCAGTTTATGATATCAATGACTAAATCCAGGATGTGGTCTATTTTTAAGGTTTTAGTATAAAGTCATTCTTAGGGAATAGAATAATGGACTTAAGTTCCATGTCCTCGCAAAACATTACCGATTTAGATGTAGTCTGAATATTTAATGCTTTTGTTGGCGATCCACAAAAATGGGAAGGTTTGGCAAAGGAAACAGGGAAGGATCAGGTTAGAACTGAGCCAAGCCAAGAACCTTTTGGAGCCAGATGGTAGATTTCTGAATGTGATTTCTATTACAGAAAATCTGAGTTTTAGAGAATCTTTGTAGTTTAACCTCAATATTAACATATCTAAATATTCTGTTAAACATGTTATTCTAAAGAATGGTAGATTGAGTAATGCAACTGGTTAATATCTGACTCAATGCAGAAAAAAAAATTAAGACATTTACCATACATAGGGGCTATCACTGTGGTAACTTCAACAATAATCTGTAACCCATAGATTCATTAAGAAAATCAAATATAAAATATAATGTTTTTTAACTACAAGTACATTATATTTTAATTATTTTCATTATTATACATAATTACATGTATAAATACGGCATTGTGTATTAAATAAGAACATGTGATGAAGAAACAGGGCTTACCAGTTAAGTTTTAGGTTTGAGTTCAAATAGGAGAGAAAAACTTATATGTTCACTTGGGCATCCCTGTTGGAAGATGTAAGTGCTTCCAAAAAACAGAGATACTGGTCATCTTTCTTTTTCAATTGTTTCATTGAAAAGAATCTTTTTCAGGTAATAAAACTTACAAGCTAAATTAAAATGCACTCTACTCAATGGCAAGCTACATGAGCAAGAATAATGTGATCACAGTACTTGGAAGTTTTTGATTTATAACTATACTATTCTCTACTTATAAGGCTGCAGTCTAGGAGGGAGAGCAATGAATCATTACAATTGTATATCTGGGAAATGTCAAAAGATTAAGTAAGGGCAGAAGAAGAGAGAAAAGGAAAAAATACACATTTCTGTTCAAGAAATACTTCTCAATTAATGGGAATATATCAGTAGCACATAAATCTAGTACAGAATTAATAATTAAACTTTTAAAATCTTTAAGTATAACTATTAGTAAACCATAATGCTTAACCTCTCTGGGAAGAAGGCAGATTATCCTCTAAAGCTCTGATAACTAGATTTTCCTTATTCAACTATCATTTAGTGATCTACTCGTAAATACTAAAAGTCTGAAAAAGCAAATTTAAGTTGAAAAAATGAATTAGAAATGTGAACCAATCACTAATGGATCCAGCTTTTTAAAAAAGAACACATATAGTTTAATTGATACTTTGCCAATACAAAAATAAGCATACACAGAATGTTTATTTACTGTTTAAATTACTCCATATTTTCATATATACTGTGAACAGAAAATATATTTTACCTCACACATAGTAAAAACAAACAAGTGCAATTTTTCAAACATTAGAAATCATAATCAAATCTGTACAATGGATAAATAAATGTATACCTCTAACAGTTACCTTGTAACAAAATGAAAACATATTGCTCAAAGTTACCAGTTTACTTAAAATTCTACTTATGATAATACATCTCAATCATAACAACTTGAATCTTTACTACACTGCACAGGTTTAGACAGATAAATATTTTTTAAAAATAGGAGGGGGTGTAATAGGAAATATCAAAATGGCTATAAAGAGCTTTCCAAACATTGGAAATAATATCCAAAAATTAATTAGAGGGAAGAAATCATATTGAATAGATCCACAGGGTACTGGTATTACACTGGTATAGCTTAAGGAAAGGAAACAGGCAAATGTTTGGATTGGAAGGAAAATTTGGCCTTTTTATAAAAAAAAGCAATGACAACATCAACAATGACAAAACCCTGTCATGGAGCCTTAGAATAACTCTGTGTGGGCCGGCCCGGTGGCGCACTGCTATAGTGCGCCGCTTGGGAAGTGCGGCATTGCTCCCGCCGAGGGTTCGGATCCCACATACAGACCGGTTCCCGCTCACTGGCTGAGCGAGGCGCGGGAGCATCACCAAGGGCTGCGATCCCGTTGCCGGTCCCGGTACGGTACGGGGGCGACACTGAGGGGTGCGATCTGTTGCCAGACACGGAAAAAGACAAAAAAAAAAAAAAAAAAAAAAAAAA
>NW_007726154.1:1119340-1167301 GCF_000696425.1 Galeopterus variegatus | reverse complement strand
CACGGAAAAAAAAAAAAAAAAAAAAAAAAAAAAGAATAACTCTGTGAGACAAAGTGTACAAAGATTTAGACTTGTCTATCTGAAAACCACAGTTAGAAAGAAAAATCATGTCAGGAAACATATAACATCAGAACATGAGCACATAAATTAAAGGCATACTGTTTATCATTCCACATCATTGCACTTATAAGAAAACAATACTGCAGTCATTCTTGAGTAAGAAAATTTTCAACGAAGTAGTAAGTTCCACAATGAATATAGAAGCAGACAGTTTTATTACCACAAATTTAGTAATATCAAAACACTCAGTGGTGTCACTAAGCTAATTAAATTATCTATACTTTTTACTGGAAAGGTAATCATTTCCCTGCCTTCATATGTTAACTTAAAATCATTTATAAACGGAAATATAGATACAGTAGAAAAGACTTTTCACATGCAGTCCTATACAATGCATTCTGGTTCATCAATTATTTTTTAGTATTTCACATTGGATATGTACATTTCCAATATATACAACCATATATGTTCCACAGACATCACTGAACTGTCCTCTTGCCACATGTTTATATTTACATGTACATTTATATCGCCAGATAGATGCTTTTGTCCTCTAGGCAGACAAAAAGTAAGCCTGAAGCATTTAAGTTTTTTAGGATTTTAGGAACTTAATGTCTTGATTTATCTTGAATAGATGATAAGATGAGGAGTCCACAAAAAAATGTAGCTATACATACCAACCTTTTCAAGAGAGATGAGTTATCTTTAGGAATAATAATCTGGGCAAGATCATTAGTGATCTGAGAAATTTCATGTGCCACACAAACAAATATAAAAGTGCTGACAATGATGTTGAGCATAGGGTTTCCAGGTATGAGTACCAAGATACCCTTTGTGTCCGCTGCCAGCCATATGTGATATTGGCAAATAAATAGCTAGGAGGAAAAATATTTAAAGTTAGATATTTTAAGAGGGTCCAAGAATAAATCAGTTTTTTCTAATTTAAACATTTGATAGCATAATAATGTAAGAAGGCTTTTCCAAAACCATTTAATTCTGTCTCACTATTGGCCCTGAAAAGTCCACTGCAGTCTACACCCTAGAACTCTGACCTCTATACAATCCTTCTTATAAATGAGACTAAAGAAAACATAGAACATTTTTTCAAGAACTCAAAGAGAAATTTATTTTCCCTATTTTAAAAGACAACTTAAGTTGCATGCTCTAAAATGTATCTGTTATGATTACAATATGAATTGTTTTAAAACATTCTATTTCAAATAATAAAGCTCATACTATTCAGAATGTATTTCAAAACCTACTGTCTCAACCAATTTTATAGATAATTTCATATTGTGTATCTCACAAAAAATGTAACAAGTTGGAATTCCAATCATAATAAGGGTGGACTTTATTATGGTTAGTATCAATAAACTGAATTAGAGTAATATAATATTCAATTATGGAGATGAACAACAAATTAAAATTCCCTCAAGCTTTATTTCATTTATATCTGGTCCAATATTTTTCTCTCCTGATCTCAGCTTAAGACAATGTAAAGAATATTTTGAAAGTCACCCATGTCTAGTCATTTTAAAATAAGGCTTTAAAAACATTCTAAAATACTTTACTTCTGTTAAAAGTTCTGAGTCTTTTCCTTGTAATTCCATGGATGATGGCTTTGGTTTATAAAAAAGTATATGTCAGACTTACACACCCACATAAATATACACATACACATGTACATGAACACATAAACACATAACACCTGGCTGTGTAACATAAAGCAAAATAGTATTGTACCTACCTCTAATGAAATTTTTCCAAACCAAGCAAAAAATGAACTGTAAACTGAACGAGCATATCCAGGGATGTTCCTTATTAGGATGAAGGCTAAAATCTAAAGAAAAACCACAGAGATAAATATTAACAATCTTTTTATTGAAAAGCATTTTGCCTGAAGCTTTCCTTTAAGTGACAACCTTATTCTTTATGTTATTGAACTTGATACATATACAATGTTTTTTTAAAGTTATTTTTGTTCTAGAGTCTACCCAAACTGTATGTCTCACATATGGTCTGTACGCTGCATACCAATGCAGATTTTAGGTGGTACATGGCTGAACAATTTTATGTATACTGAATAAATACAAACTTGCCTGATGCCCTTTCTTTAGAAAAAGTTGATATATTTATGTGGCAAAACTTCATAAAATCCCATGATATAATTTTCCTCTTTCCATAAAGTATCAGCCACCCCTTTCTTGACTCTCTTCAAAAGCTTCCTTCCACTGACAGCCATGTTAGTATGGGAAATGGCATGGCTTTTAAAATGTCTTCATATTTGACAGCCTGGCGAATAATGTCTTGAGCTGCATCCACATGTAATATATTTTTCTCTCTGGATTTTTTCTTCTTCAAAAGAATCTCCAGATTTTGGGCTCCTGGGCCTTCACCCCTCCCTCCTATATTTTGTACCAGGTAGAACAATGTTGTATTTCCTAAACCTCCAACTCATAGTATCACATTAAATAACCAGTTAAACAACTCTCCTTAGGATTTACCCTTCCTATAAAGAAGCAAGCAATTGTAAAGAAAAACAGTATTTCCACTTTCACAACTACCTTTCAAAACTTTCTCTTATAAAAGGATTAAAAAACCTATTTACACTTCAGAGAAAACCCCATATTCAGTGTTGATCACCTTGCCATCTTGTCAAAGAATCTATGATAAAAATCTCTGAGATACATAAAAGATGAGGAAATAGGAGATATATGGATAACTCTATCACTGGGGAAAAGGAGCCAAAGTGAACTACTCAAGTATAATTAAATTCAGTGATTCTCATAGGCCATACCATGAAAGAGACTAATGTTTGAATCTGATCTTTTGCTTGTATTAGTTCTGGGACTTGTAACAAGGCACATAACCTTTTGGGTCTATTTCTTCATACAAATGGAGATAAGCTTTTCTTTGAAAGTTTGATGTGAACGGTAAGTAAGAAAACATATATGAGGTACTTCTAGCACACACTGTGGGTCATTTAAAGAAACATTAGGTAATTAATAGTATAGGTGGTATATGTAAATAATAAAAATCATGAAGGTGAGACCTAAATAAAGCCCTTAAACATAAAGGCATTTAATGAATTATTAAAGAATTACATAAGCTGTAAAATGCTGGAAAGAATGACATATATATAAATATATATAAATCACGACCCTGAGCAACAGAAAAGAAAATCTAGGAATAGTCCTAAGCAAGTCACTTTTCTTCTTTCTGCCTGTAATGTACCATTTCCCAATGTGTATTTCATTTCTTTGGTATATTCAAGTCTTGTATTGTGTCATATACTTAGTAAACAATGGGATTAGGGAAGTAGGAAATCAAAGAAATAATGGAGAAGACAACTGGGGTTTGGGGAATTATTCTTATTAGCTTGATACAGAAATAATAATAATGCTTAAAATTTGATTGGCATTTATAACTCAGTGGTTACTGTGCTAAGCACTTTATATATGCTGTTTATGGTTAATTACCTGTTCTATAGCTAAATCTTTCTGGAAACTTCAATACAGACTGGTGGGTAAAACCAAAAGGACAGGATTTAAGGACTATTGCATAAGCCTTCTGTTGGGCTGGGCTGGGAAAATACTTTCCAACTGGATACTAGGAATTTAAACATGTTTAAAATCTTAAAGGAGCCCCCTCAGATAAGTACTCTAAGAATATATATAGATAGATATATCTATATATCTCTCTCTCACATAAGGCTGAATAAATAATCACAATGTCCTACCACACACACACACACACACATCTGTTCGCATCTAACTGTAAAAGTGAAATGTGGTGTGGTCAGGATACGGACATAATTTGTAGCATTTGAAGTTACTTGGATGCTCTTAACTTTTACAATGGTAGACAAATGCAGTTGAACAGAAGTAGCAGACAATAAAATTAGTCCTTATTTTAGCGTGTGTTCCCCATTCATTCTTTTATTCTGCAATGGAGAAGCTGAGGCCCTTACAAAAAAAGTAACTCTGGAAATGTGAGTACACAGAGGGTGGTGCCTGGGAATGCAGGCAATACGCCTCAGGAGTGCTTATGTTAGTGTTATTCTATGTGCAGCCACTCTCTCCCTTAGCTCTCCTTACATGCCTATTGTTCTGTACTGGTGAACTGGGTGTGGTAATGTCTCCCTCCCATCCTGTGAATCACAGAAATGATATCAGATATAATATACAAAGAGTTATAGGTAAGCACTACTATTGTCTGTAGAAGTCAGAAAAATGCTATGCAACTATAGTATAATGCTTAAAATTTCATTATCAATTGTATTTGGAGAGTCTATCATATGCTTGGTGTTACTGACTATGTAGAGGTTTAGGAGAAATAAAATAGTCCTTGCATTGACGAGAACTAAAGACCTAAGAGAAGATCCTCCAGAAATTCCCCCTGCTCCTTCTTGCTGGGCTACTCATCTTTCAGACCTCAGCTTAGACACTACTTTCTCCATGAACACTGTTCAGATATCAAGATAGGTTAGGAAAAACTCCCAGGTGTTTCCAAAGCAAGCTGTGCTCAACCAACCCCACACTAATCACAGAGGTATTGTATCTTTGCAAAACGTAAATCTGATTTGAGTTGCCCCTCAGCCTCTGCCCACCTCTCAGTCATTGTCACCGGCTTTTCTAGATGCTTGCTGTCTGACTTCCAGCCCCCTTGGCCTTCTTTAAGTTCCTTGAATATACATACCATGCTCTCTTCCTCTACAGGTCCCAAGTTCTTGCTGCCTGCTGTGCCTTCAAACCTCCATTCTCAGTTTAATTTTCTCAGGGAAATCATCTCTGACCCCTGATCACCTTCCCTACAACTCTAAGTAGGTCATATACTCTGATTATATTTCCTTATAACATTATGTACTTCTATTTATAATTATGTGGTTATTACATGATTATTATCTGTAATAGAAGAATATAGGCTTCATGAGGGTAGGAACTATCTGGTTTGGTTAACCACTGCATCCCCTGATGTAACATCTAGCAAATAATAAGTATTCAAGTATTTGTTAAATGAATAAAAAAATTCATTAAACAAATGAATGTTTAGTAATCCACATCTCTATTAGACTATAAGATTCTTGAAGGCAGGAGCTGTATCTTGTTTAACACTGAGCCTCTTACATCTAGCATGGTACTTAATACATAGTAGATAATAACTATGATTAAGTAAAGAAATAAAGAAATTTGAATAAATGATAAAAAAGCAAATATGAGGAGAATTACCATTTTCTAAGTGCCTATTAAGTGACAAATACTGAGCTGCATCATATGATTTAATACACAACCCTGTGAAAGATACTTTAATATCCCTATTACTACAGTGGAAGGTAGGACTTTAGAAAGATTACTAACGTCCCTGCATTTTCTGGAGTTTGATCTCAAACCTCTCTGCCTCTAAAAACTATGTTCTTATCAAGAATTAAGAAGTAAAAATTTCTCTAAATCAAGATAATTACCTGTACCACAGAAACAGACGGGTGGAGTTCATTGCACTCTGCTTTGTTTTTACAACTGCTAGCCCAGATGGAATAGGTCTAAAACAAGAAAATGTATGGATCAGTTTACAAAAACAGTTAAGTATTACACAGGCATAATTCTCACTTAAAAAAAATTTTTTTTTACAGTTTTCTTTATTCATAACATTATACTTCATTATGCTTTATAAAAGTGTCAGCGGAAACTGCCTGCAGGTTTGCTCATCATTTGTCATGGTATCCTCAACTGTCCAAACAGAAGAGAGCAGAGAGAAAGGAGCACAGGTCTGTGCTTTTCTGGGTAAAGTGATCCTGAGGCAGTGATGGCTCTTTATATCGAACACTTTACATTATATTTTTCTCAAATTTATTAAAACTTTTAAATTCCTACTTCACTGAGCTGTTATTCTTCATATTTAACTTATATATGCATTCTCTTTAAATGTATGTCCAATTATAAAAATAAAGAGAAAAAATTTTAAAAGTAAAAATGTATTTATTAAAAATAATCGATTACATCCTATATCTTAAAGCTAATTTTCTATACCATTAGAATTTTCACAAATTAGAAGATTATATTTTAAAACTTACCAAGAAAGAAACTACTGAAATAAACAATAGAAAATTCGAAATTTTGTTCGAAAAAAGAGGTTCACCCTTTCCTTCAGAAAGTACTTGACGCTTCTGTAAAGCCAGATAGATGAAAGCAAACAGCATTCCATGAAAGACTACCTGAAAGATACAGAAAATTTGTTTTAAACAGTTACTTTTCAAAAAATAGCAAAATATTTGGTTAATGCGGAATATATGCATAAAAATAAGTGGGTTAAAAGCTTAAAGGTTTGGAGTTTCTATGAAGGACTTATTTCATTAAGCAATGAAATAAAGTCAATGATTGTTAGAAATCATCAGCAACAGACAAGCAAACATCTCTCACAACAATATGAGACAATACAAGACAAAGCTGGTCCATTAGGAGCAGTCTCAGCAGCAAGTGAAGTAATAAACACAATTTAAAAATAATGATAAGAAACTCTCTTAAAGACACGTGATAAAACTTAAGCGTACCCAACAAAGATAAAACACATTTTGTATTGGTCCCTTCAGTCAAATAAAAACAAGAATAACACAATGAATCATAATTTTAAAAAGGAGTATATGTACACAAGAGTGGGGAAAAAATATGGTGAACCAGAAAGGACAAGAGCTTTCTTTTTTAAACAATGACTAAATGTGACCTATCACTTCAATAGACCGAGTGTTTGTGCCCCCCCCCCCCAATTCATATGTTGAAATCTAATCCCCAGTGTGATGGTTTTGGGGGTAGGGGCTTTGGGAGGTGATTAGGTGTTGAGGGTAGAGACTTCATAAATGGGATTAGTGCCCTTATAAAAGAGGCTCCAGTGAGCTGCCTTGCCCCTTCCACCACATGAGGACACAGTGAGAAGAAGGCTGTTAATGAACCAGGAAGTAGGCCCTCCCCAGCCACTTAAACCTGCCAGCAAATTGGTCTTGTACTTCTCAGCCTCCAGAACTGTGAGAAATAAATTTCCGCTCTTTAGAAGCCACCCAGTCTACAGTATTCTGTTATAGCAGCCTGAACAACCTAATACAATCATATCATAGTAGACTGCTGTAATGAGAAAGTCGAGAATTTAAAATTATTTGATGTGAAGCAAAAATTTTTATTCATACTCATATACAGTTTTGAGATGCAATGTAGTACACTGGAAGGTGCATAGGATTAAAAACCAGGAATGGCACAGAACAGGCACTAAGAAAACATTTGTTGAAAGAAAAAAAAAGATGAGTCAAAAATGGAAGGAAAGGGGGAAAGAGTGAAGAAATTAATATTTATTTAGTGTCTATTATTTTCCAGATGCTCTGCTAGACATTTTACACTTTCTCTGCCAGTTGAATTTTAACCACCTTTCAGTGTTAAGTTCTTGGAATAATCCCAGACACTGCTCTTTCTTCTTTGCATACTATACCACAAAATCCATACTGCACAGTTTAGTACCACATTATAAGTAGTAACCTTGGGTTTTTAAATAGATTTTTAAGGCTTGGAAGCCTGGTCTTCTTTCTCTAATATATGCCTTATGACACCAACATCTAGGGCACATATTGGGCTCAATAAATATTGTTTTGAATGGCTGAAGTATATATATATATATATATATATATATGATGCATTACTTATAAGTCAAAATTAGAACTCAGACATTTTATAGACAATATTTTTACAGTATTTTCCTGCTGATGTACATACACATGTATACTCTTTTGCTGATGTAAAGAAAAAGGGGGTGGTAGTGGACTGCTTTGACTTACTAAATCAAATGTTCATTTACTCAAAAAAATAAATAGATCAAAATTTTTTGAATCATTTTCTGACAGTATAATTTGAAATGGCAAAATATTACAAAGTAAATACATACGTAACGGTCTAACCTCCATCTGAACCACCATTCATATACATTTCCTTTCAGTTCAAAACACTTAGACAATGGCCAAAGAGAAAATATCTTCTCAAATGCACCCTGAGAAAAGGAATTCAGAAAATAAATTAAAATGGTACAAGTCAATACCTGCTCTGCAATTCTATTATATACTGTAGTTTTCTAAAATTAGAATTACATAATGGTTACTCACAATTTTTAAACTCTTTTTCATTTGAAAATATCGCTTCATTTGAAATTTATTTGACAATAAATTTATTTTACTGATGGCCAATAAAGACAACCTAAAACTTTTAAAACTTATTTTCACTTCATATGAAAGGTTACTGAGATTGTTAAAATTGAAAAAAAAAAAGAAAGAAAGAAAGAAAAATCCTTGTAATTGGAAAAGTTATTCTATTTAAGGTTTTTAATCCAGTACACAAAACGGCTAATACTAATCAAACAGAAAAGTACAAAATACTTCAGCCAATATGGTATCAAGATTCCAGTAATGACTGTTAAAGTTAAGATATAGGTTTTCTTTCTTTAATTGTCCTTAACAGTCTATAATTAACTATTTAAGTTAGAAGAGTCCTCTGAATTAGTCACCTTACTCAATCAACCACACCCAAATGCCATTACTAACCTCTGAAACAAAGTTTACAATTTTACTCTGGGCAAGTTCCTGAATGGTACCCTCTTATTAATCTGACAGCCTGGAAAATGTGGGAATGTAGGGGCAGAAGTCTTGGGTACATTTCTGCACATTAATGAAGTCTTTCAAAGAAGAGAACAAAAACCTCAATTTCTAGACTAAAGAATGATGACAAAATCTATAAAGTAAAGCTCCATTATCAGACTTAATGCCACATCATAAAAAGAGTAGCATCACAATTTTTAAAAAGGCTATTAAAAACCAAAGAAAAAATATAAAAATAATATATTTTAGGTAATGTTGAATCCTTAGGTCAGAAAAACTTTATTATTTTAATAAAATGCAATGGTCTCCATTCTGTGGTCACCACAGGATTTAAAATTCACACAGCATATCAAAAATAGGTTCTATCAAAATCTATGACTCAGAAAATTAAGGAGATTCTTACTAAGAGTTGCAATCTGAAGTACTTATGGATCATATATATATTGATATGAATATACATATATAGTATAATAGGTATATATCTATTAGATATAGATATATGATCTTATAGATCATAAATATGGCATATTTATGACATACAATGTATTTACAATTTAAAATATTATTTCTAATTAAAAAGTTATTTCTTATGTGATCAATAAAGAATCATTTATTAAACACCCATTTTGTGAAAGACAGTGTTCTGCCCTGGACTGTGTACTTTTTTCCTTGGCAAGAGGTCAATACTGACTCAAAGCTGGGAAAACCTTCTTAGTCCTTTTATTGAACTTCTGGTTAGCTTTCCTTTTTTCCCTCAGAAGTGTCCACGGAGTGTTGGAAATTTTAATGAATAACTGTCAAGTAGCTGTTGCTGTTACTTGGCTATTTCTTTATACACTTGCCTGTTGTTTCCTTATTATTTTATCTCCTTTAAAAAATCTTGGATGTCATGGGAAATAGAAATGCTTTCAATACTTCTAAGTATGAAAATAAGTATAAAAGATCTCAAAAGAATCCCCAAAACAGTTTCATAGGATTATAAATACACACAAAATGCCTCTAGAACATTTACACCTGACAGAGCCAGGTACAAAACGGAGTGTTGGAGATGCAAGTAAACTGCAGAATATGTCACAACTACAGGCAGTCAAATTAAAATATTTTGTTATAAATACCTCACTGCCCAGATAATATGTCTGCCTGATGGATTTAACCAGCAGGCAGCAGATTGTCATCCTGCTAAAATAACCGAGAAAAATCTCAACCATCAGAATAGGAGGAAGAAACATCAGAGCTGGGAAAATGACCAAAAATTTTATTGAATTAAACATACTACATATATACAAACACCTTTGCTCTCAAGTTGGTTTTACTAACTGCCAAAATCTTACTCTCTGTAGTTATAGAAAAATCAAGTTACACTTTGATGCAATGAATAATGCACAAACTAAGTTGCAAATTCTGTCAAGAGAATTTTGATCTCCACTTAGAGTAGTGTCTTATGAAGCATTCAATAAACGTTTGATTGATCAAAGTCAAGTAAAATGGATCTTGAACAACTGCCAGAGGAAGAGCTTTAAATTGCTCTTACAACAAAAACAGTGATAACAAAAGTAGATAGGTCTCAAAAGAACTACACTGAGTAATCAACTACACAGTGACACTTTTATTACAGTCATTAAAAGATGAAGCTGGAAAAAAGCTCTGACTCTTTTCACATACTTTAATAGACTTGAACTTTAAAATAAAATATTAAAAAATATAGACTGAAAAGATTATACAAACCTGAGAATATGCCAAAAAACATATGCATAACAGCAAAAAAGCTAGTTTCAACAGTAAGCCAAAATGCCAGAAACAATTTCCTAAGAGAGAAAATATTTAATTTACTAAGAAATATAAAACTAGATAACACATTAAGTACCCTATTTAATGTATTTATACCCCGAATAGTTCTTAAAATAATTTAAGGCTGCATACAAGGATACACAAAATATATCTAGGTAGTATAAACTACAAGTAGGGCAAAAAGAAAAAAAGGTGGAGGATTCTTGCTAGGAATGAGGCTACAAAGTATAACTGATACTCTATATACCTGCTGTTCATTCACTATAAATATATTTTAAAATACCTCCTGGATTCAATTATACCTATTAACTACTGAACATTACAACAAAATTTGGAACAACCTGTTCAATGTAATTCTAACAAAAACTCATGTTAAATATAACTTAGGTAATATTGTTTAAACATCAAATTTTCAAGGAGAGAGCTTTAACTCCCTAATAAACTAGGATTTAACCACAAGATATATTTTAACATATGCATATTTTAAATACATGTGCAAAGTTTATACACATTGATTGATTATTTGATTAATATGCTGGGTTTGTGAAGAGGAATTAAACTACAGAGGCTGTCCAAAGATGCTGAAACTCAGCTCTTTATTGAAGAATTATTTGATATTATGATGGAAGCTAATGAAGAATACTTTTTGATTTCTCTTCAGCCAAATAATATTTGGCTGAAAGAATCAAGTTAAATACATTGTTAATAATCAAAAATTCTTGGGCCGGCCCCATGGCTCACTCAGGAGAGTGAGGTGCTGGTAGCACCGATGACGCAGGTTCAGAACCTATATAGGGATGGCTGGTGCACTCACTGGTTGAGCGTGGTGCAAACAACATCAAGCCAAGGGCTCCGATCCCCTTACCAGTGGGGGGAAAAAAAAATCAAAAATTCTTTATTTTTTTAGAAAAGGGAAGATTTTATTTTAATGACACGATCTTGAGGGAAAAAAGCATTAAGATGAATAACTGTGGCCTCACTTTGAACATTATCAGTAACTGGCTATGTGAAATTTGAAAATGGCAATCATCTGGGTACCTAGGTTTCCTTATATGTAAAACAGGTTGGTAATAACTGCTAAACAGTTGTCTAGAAGATTAAATTATATTAATGCTTTTAGACTGTTTGATGTAAGAAGCCTTTTTGCAAACTAATATTTACTCGAAATCTCAATATATATAAGAAATCAAATAAAGCAGGGCTGCCAAGATTGAAATAGGATGTAAGGGTTTAGAGCCCTATTTGGCTTTCCCTTATCTCTTCCAGCCATGTCCACTCTGGCTCTGGGCAAGACAGTTTCAAAACTGTTGCACTAGTTAATATGTAAACTGGTTTTGAAAAACTTAACTTTAATAAAGGGAAAACACACACATAATATAAATGTAAACTATTATTCTGAATGTTATATTACTTGAACTACTCAAATGTAAAATTTTAGAAACATAGTTTAAGAACAAAATTTCAAAATGTCAAAACAACAAATAACTTTAAAATGTCATCAAGGTAGTATAAATTAGAAGTAGGGCAAAAAGGAAAAAAGAAAAGATACTACATCTTTTAATAAAAATAATCACCCTTAGCAACTAAAAAGAAATTTAGTACACTGACAGAATACATTTAAAAATATTAGTAAGAGGGTATATTTACCATTTGCTTTTTTTTGGATTATTTGTGGCCATAGTGCTAAAGTAACATAGATGACCATGAACCATACAGTGACCAAAGGGACAAAGTAATAGAATTGATAAGGCCGATCCATTACTATACATAACACCACTACCAGGAAATTGAGACGAAATAAGACCTATTAAAAAGGAGAAGAAAATGATTTTCATTCCAGGCATACATGACAAGCAAAGACAGATTTTCTCTGAAGGGGTATAAACATTTAGGACTCAAATAATGACTGTACAAGTGTATTTTACTAATCACTAAAATTTTTGTTCTACCATAACCAGAAACAGTTGAATATATAATACTCATGCATCATTATGTTAACTAAATCCCAGTAAAACACTAGCCTGAGCTGTCTTCTGCTTACAATTGCCATCTTGTTAAATTAGGGGAAAAACTGTAAACCACCTTCCTAGGGCTAGAGTTTATAAACAGAGATTAGATTATCTCAAGAAAAGAGTGTCCATTTCTTCTTCTGTTTAATGTTGATTTACCCCACTTGGGATTAAATTGAGAGTTGTCATAGATAGAAAATCATGTTACTCAAGTTAAAAAGTGTCTTTGGGACCTCCGTAACAGTCGTAGCAGATATCAGTTTGATGTCACTCAAAGAACACAGAATGTGAGCAGATTTATATTAGTGCTGTACCACTTACTATGCAACCTTGGGCAAATTATTTTTTATTATTTATTATTATTATTTTTTTGTCCTTTTTGAGACCAGCCGCACCACGCTCAGCCAGTGAGCGCTGTGAGCGCACAGGTCATCCCTATATAGGATCCGAACCCACGGCAGGAGCGCTGCTGCACTCCCAGCGCCTCACTCTCCCGAGTGCGCCACGGGCTCGGCCCTTGGGCAAATTATTTAACCTCTCTAAGCCTCAGTTTCTTCATCTATAAACATGAAGATAACTCAGGGTTGTATTGGAGGATAAATAAAATAATGCTTAGAAAATGATTAACAAAAGGTAGAAGCTTAGTAAATATTAATCTCTTTTGCAGAGAGAGAAAACAGCACATTATAATAATTCTAAGTAACTGTGCACATTTCTACAAAAGTGAATCAGCAATGTTGTCCCTTATGTACCAGTGCTTTTATTATATATTCATCTAAATTATATTTTCTTTCCATCACTAATAAATTATTTATCTGAAATTACTAAACTTAGAACACAGAAATAATATAACTTTTAAGTGCTATTTCATAAAATCAAATTATTCATGGTCTTACAATGACCATATTTATATTTTCACAACAGTTAGGCACAAAAGCATGTTGAGTTGAAAGAAAAAGAAAATAACTGGATGTATTCCTACCTGACATACTCTATGAATTCCAAAGTCTCCTTTGATCCAAAAGTATGAGAAATGCCCATACCCTGTCTGAAAGAGATATGCAGCAACCAGAACTCGAATGTGCATATATACAGGCAAAAACTGTTGACAAAAGTAAATAGGTAAAATGTATGTTATCATCAATTACACCTTGAATTATCATAACAAGTACACTTAACAAAGATAACGAATCATCATTATCATTTGGCATTAGCTTAATAAAAAGAACTATTTTCAAAGGTTAGGCATTATAGCAGGGATTACAAAAATGTAGGCTTTGGAATCAGATAGACCTAGGTTCAAATTCTGGTTCTGCTCCTTTCTTAGCTATGTCGCTTTAAGTTTGAGTTTTCCAATCTGCAAAATGAGACTATCATCTCCTTCCTTAGAGGGTTCTTGCAAGGAATGAATGAGATAATAAATGTGAATCACTTTGTATATTAAATTGCACCCAAATGGAATTCAACATATAATAGCTATAATTATTAATCATCACATATCCTGAATACAAGATTACCCTGAATTTCATATTTTTGCAAAGAGAAGATGAAAAACAAAACGAACATAAATCCCACATTTTTGCCCCCCTTAAACATATAGACTTTAGACCTGTATGTAAAATAGTCAAGCGACTAGCAAAAAATACATATTTTCAAAAATATATGCAAAGATAATTTAGAAATATAATTTTCCTTGCATTCTTATTTTATGAAACAATTTCATTTTACACTCCTACATCACAGTCTTAATCATGACCAAGCCAGAGTCATTTGTCATGATTTTTCAGAGATTCGCATCTTCACTTCTATCTAAATTAAATAAAATACAACAGATTTCAAATCTACATATGACAGGAGTCACTAGAAATGTAATCCCATTTGTAAGTACTAATTCTTATAACCTTAGAACACTGCTATTCCATCTGTCCACCACCCACTGGTCCTTTAGGTGTATATTCACTATCTCCACAACATAACCAGTGTACTGCTTTTAAAAATGATCTTTAAAAGGTCTGATGAGTGACATCCAACCTTTGCAATTATAAGGCCATTCTTTTCAAGATAATTACTGAATCTATGCAAAATTTCTTTGGCTTCTATTTTATAGACCCATCTGATCACCTCTGCAAATACCAAGGATTGATTAACACTGCTTATGGCCATTTTAGGTAAATGTGTCTTCTCCAAGTGATACTTTGTAGGATAAAATTAAGTAATTAAGTGGACACATTAAGTAGATTTTATAAGGCCTCAAATGTATGTATCTTCTGCATACATCCTTGAATGCATATCTTTCTTTTTTGGAGGGATATTTTTTCTGGAAGAAAAAAAAATCTGAACTACAATAGATCATAAATTCTTCTACATAGCTTCTACTCTAACCAACCTGATAGATTCTCTGTCTCTAAAATTGCTCCTTATTATGCTTCCTGGTTAATTCTTTTTTGTTTACTTATTTATTCTGCCCTGGAATGTTTTTTCCCTAACCCCATTTTGCTTATTCAAATCCTATTCTTCAGAACTTGGTTCAAAATTCCAATCTTTATTCTCTGATGAAAGTCATTTCTCCTTCCTCTGAGTTCCTACAGCACCAACAAACTATATATCAAACATAGGATTTTTATTTATTGCCCTTCATCATTAGTTCTTTTTAAATGTATCATCTCATTATTAGATGAGAAATTTTTAATGAAGATATAACATATTAGCATCACAGGGATGAAGGTTGGAAATGTAGTACTGAAATAGCTTCAGAATTTATCTAATCCAAACCTGTGTCCTTTCCTCATTCTTGAATGCACTCTAAAATATCCCCTTCGTGGATTTACCTAAGCATCTTTTAATAGCAGAAAACATACAAACTCCCAAGGCAATCCATTTTCAGATGGCTAACTGCTATAAAGTTCCTTTTCATAAAAAGTTGAAATCTAACTATAGATAAAAGCTACCAGCTTCAGCCCTCTAGATCAGCATTGTCCAATAGAAATAAAATGTGAGCCATAAGTAATCTTTTAATGTGGCTACCAGAACATTTAAAAAGTTAAAAAAAAAAAAGTGAAACAAATTTTAAGAAATGTATTTTATTTACTCAAATATCCAAAATATTATCATTTCAACATGTAATAAGATGTTTTACATTCTTTTTTTATATGAAGTTTTTGAACTTAGTATAAATTTATCATAACGAATCATTCTTAATCTGGTATGTGTTTCACACTTACAGCACTTTAAAATTCTGACTAGCTACATTCAGGGGCTCAATAGTCACGTGTAGCTAGTGGCTACCATAAAGGAGAGTCCAGTTCTACAGCCATATGGCTGAGTTAAATCACTCTTATATCTGATAGCTCTATAAGTATTTGAAAACAGATGTCAAAGCTAGGTTAACCATTCCCAATTACTTTAACCACTCTCCATAAAACATGCTTTCAAGTCCCTTCAAGACTGGGACTACAAAGTCGGACCTTGGTTATTATATTTAAAAAATAAATGCAATTCATTTAAACTCAAACACTATCACAACAACTTTCCAAGTTCCTGCCAATGTTGGCCTATTACAAATTTCATGTTCTATTTCTCCCAGTTTTTTATTTTAAGATATTTTAAAGCAACAGGAAAGTTGTAAGAATAGTACAATGGACACCTATATAGCATGCTGAACCACCTGAAAGTATGTTGCAGACCATGTGACAGTGCTCCTAAATATTTCATCATGTATCTCCAAGGAATAAAGAACAGTTTCTTACACGACCACATTATCATTATCATACCCAAGAAATTTAATATGAATATAATAGTATCTACTATACAATCCATATTCAAATTTCTCCAATTATTCTAGTAATATCCTTCATGGTTAAAAAATTTTTTTTGATCTAGGAACCTCAAATAAAGGACCACATATTGCATTTAGTTCTCATGCCTCTTTAGTCTCTTTTAATCCAAACTGTTTTCCTTTTGTCTTTCATGAGTCAAGTATTAAGTAAAACAAAATTTTAGTATTGAAAATATATTTGGAATTCCAACTTCATTAGATTTAGGAGCCAGGATAGCTTCTGGTTCTGTTCTTTTACTAGTCCCCCAAATTTTCCTCATGATCTTTTACTCAGGTCTTTTCATGAAAGTTACAAACTCTCAAAGGCAAGAAAACCAATCGAACACCAAATCATTTACTGTATATACCAAACTTGTTGCTCTCTCCATATTAAATTCAGCATTTTATCCATATTTGATATAAATTATATTTTAAAAGAATGTTTATACTAACAGTTACAATCTGCCAGACCATCTGGATTTTTTTTAGTAATTCTCTGGAATTTGACAGTTTCTCTTTTGGCATAAAAACATGGCACAACTAAAGTTTGACATATTTTACTGAAAATAAAAAACATTAAGATTAGGTAATTAAAATAACTGTGGCAGTTAAAAAGTTTTTAATGAGAGTAATCCCTCAAATATCTAAGAATCCATCCCGAAATATGTTATAACCTGTATTAATAATGCTTTGCCAATGTAGATATAGGTAATTTGAACTACAAAATCCTATATAAAATAACAGAGATATATTCATTGATCATTACAGATGATCTGTTAATGAAAAGTATATCTTTCCAAAGCAGGATTGATTTATTGTAACATAGAATGTACTGGTATGTAGTTTAAGAAGATCTTCTAGAATTTTAGGTTGGTAAATGATTATAACAGAATGCCAAATTGACTTCATTCTTTTATGATCTAAATCCTTTCTGAAATCACTGAATTGAGGAACTTCATCTGCCATTAATTCTTTCTACCTGATTTTTTTTACAGTAGTATCAGCAATTAATTATGTCTCGAGTGGCATTTTCTTAAAACAAAGACCCTTTTTCCTCACAAGATAAACCCAGTCTTTATTCATACGCCAGAGATATTTCTAGGATTCAATATTCATTTTTACTTACTTCTTGAGAGACTTTCTAGATTTATCCTACAAATTCTGAGCTGGGCTTAAAAACTAAGTCTTACTATCTCCATTCCTCCTTGGATCTCTTTTACTGTCTTGGCTCTTCCATAACTATGAAATTCACTAGCTCTCCTTCAGTTGCAGTATCACAGGAATTTCACTGTTGCCACAAATATACATTTCATAGCCATATCATTTCAGTAAAAATTACACTTCATTCCTCTGCTTCTGCTCTTCAAACAAACCATCCATAAAAATCACCAACCATTTTTGAAAATAATAAGACAATAAAGAATTGTTTTCAAATTGCTGGAGCTACCTGAAAAATCCCAGTAATAAAATTATTTATCTTCTTAATTGCTGTTATGAAATTTTTAGAATACTTTCTGGTAATACTCCCCTCTTACTCAATTTATCATTGATTCAAATATTGTTTATAGATGGGTTTAACATGGGCAAATAAAGCAATAAAAAACAGCTCAGTTCCCAAATTATGAATGAGTTTCTTAAATTTTTTCAACATATTTTATAGAAGTCAGATTGCATCTTTACTATAAAAATTGTGTGGAAAGTGGTTTTTAGGCTCACCCATTTTTTTTTTTTTTGACCGGTAAAGGGATCACAAGCCTCGGTACGGTGTTGTCTGTACCACACACAGCCAGTGAGCGCACCGGCCATCCCTATTTAGGATCCGAACCCGCGGCCTTGGTGCTACCAGCGCCGCACTCTCCCGAGTGAGCCATGGGGTTGGCCCCACAAAAGCTTGTTTTAACTGTAATGTAGCCGGTATGTTACAAATCAGAATGAATACATTTTTTCTAATCCTGCCATATCCAAGGTGGCCATGGATCATGAGAATCCTAAGTCTTTTAAAAAGACACCGAGGGAGATGAAAACAAGAATTTTGTCCAGGTACAAAAGGTACTGGGTGACTAAAGTAAGGGTCCTCCATCGCATGGAGGAGATAATATGTAGGAAGTATGATATGCCCTACTTGGTCTACAAGGGCAATCTAGCTATATCTGAATTCTGAACACTGGGGCAAGAGAGTTCTAAGTTTTTTAATCTTTCAAGATATAAACATAGTTGGTCAAACTTCCTAAAATACAGTGAAGGGTGGAATATAAAATATAATAATCTAATTTGATTTCTTTTGATAGTAACTTGCCTATTCTAAATCCTTTGTACTTGTCATCTACAAAGTTTCTTGATACTTTTAATTAGTTGTTCAACAAGATGACATGAAATAATATCCATAGGCATCAGCTATTTCTATTATATTACAATTAAGGCCAACTAAGTACAAATCAGTTATTGTCTTATCTTTTTTTAAAAAATGCATTTTGCTTTTAAAATTATGCATTCTCAAAGAGTTGGGAGAAGAATGGGAAGGCAGAAAGACTGGGTGGGAAATAAGAAGGGTCTATAACAAGTAGAGAATATAAAATACAAGAATTCAGTGCCCTGAAAGAAACATTAAAGTGATATTATTTCCTATACTTTCTGAATTAAGTAAATTCAAAATACTTACTGTACTTGCTCCAGAGATATGATAAATCAAAATCACAAGTTGCATCCAGCCTTTCCATTCATCTGTTTGTTCTCTATTTAATACTTTAGTCTGTGTAAGGAAACCAAAATCTGTTTTAAAATTCATCATAAAGTATATTGGACAGTATATATTATGTATGTTAAATTTTTTCTTACAGAACATAAAGCTAATACTTCTGTCAAAAGAACCTTTGGGGGGCAATTAAAAACTGCCATTTCATTTCTTGCTAAAAGATGAAATTAAACTATTTTAACTAGTATAGAAATTTGAAAATAAATATAAACTAAAAGAAATTTTGAATATTTAAGTTGATCCTTATGGTTTTATATTAAATTGACATTTAAACTATGACAGATGTGGGTATTTATAAATCTAAAAATGGCATTCTATAATTTTCTTCAATAAAATCTTAGAATTTCAGCGTTAAAAAAAGATTTTATAGTTCCCTTACACTTTGTTGTTAGAAAAAGCTCCATTATAATTTATTTTCCCTAGTATATCCTCACTGCAGTTGAAAACCTGATTAATTATCCTTATATGAGAGTTACGTTTTACAAGAGAATTTATTAATTCAAATAAATCATGCCTTGTAAAGAAGTTACACAAACATTCTGAGCAATGACAACAATTCTAAAACAGGAAATTCAGAATACTGTGAGTAGTGGGCACATCATTATGTAAGTTCTAATTTGTGTGTGTGTATATATATGCATGTCTGACTGATAAATAAGTACAAAATATGTATGTCCATATAGGAATTTGTTAATAAATTATATATTTTTTACTTTATAAAAGATAATAGTATCATGTGCTTGAATACCACTGTAAAAACAGGAGTGCTTCCACTGCTCTATCCCCGAGCAAAATACTACTAAGTCAGGACATCTTTTTCACAGGTCATATTTTCCAACTTTTCAACAATCTTCACGTGACTCTCTGAACCTCCTCCAAACTACTCTGAGAAAGCAACAGTTAAGAGTCTACTAAGTGAAGTATAACTTAACATTCCTTTATCCTCATCTATATAAATGTCTGTTTTATCTGGCATGATAAATGATATTATTTTTTAAATTTAGAGGTGTAATGAGATAAGAAAGATAACATGAGCTAAAAAGAAAGTTACTCTTACCTCTTTAGTATTTTCATTGTAAAATACTCCCAAAACCAAGATGTAGATAATTGGAATAAAGAAAGATGAATGTGTATAAAATTTGTTTTCTTTCATAAACAGATTTGCACGGTCACACATATAGAAATAAGCCATAATCAGGCCAAGTTTGCAGAAAGACTGTAAAAGTATTTCTAATGGAGACACAGGACTACTGACAATATTTTTCTTCTCCTCTCCACTTTCCAAATCAGTACATGGCTTATTCTTCCGATGAGCATTACGATGAATTATATAAAAAATTAAATATCCAATAATAGATAAAGTGAAAAAAAGAGCAGCTAGCTTCTGTATGAGAGTAAGAGGAGGCCGAGGTTGACAACAGGAACCATCTACAGGCTTCAAAATCTTATTGCAATACACGTTCATAAGAATCATTGCACTCTGTGAACAAATCAAGTTATTTGGTTATTATCTTGTCAATGATATATTTCACATTAGATTTTCTCCTGTGAATACCGTTGAGTTTTCAGCCCTGAAACCAAAATGCTTTTGTACTTTTTGCTACCATTTCCAAAAACTCATGCAAATAATGGTATTCCTTCAATCTGTAATAGCTAGCTCAGGGTGTTTCTAACTTTTGGAGCTATGATCCATAATAAAAAATTAATTTTATCTTGTGACCCAGGACATATTCACAGCTAACAATACCTATGCTTACTACTTGGGATGCAGTCTGACATTGTTCTATTCTATACCTAAAAAAAAAAATACTGATTTTATGACTGTTAATGGGTCATGAACTTCGGTTAAAATATTGACAAATGCCAAGGACCAAAGAATTTTAATTAGCAGACTTTCAAAACAGAATATACCAGAATATTTAAGATAGAGTTCCAGTCTTTAGATATAAAAAAAAAAATGTAAAATAACTGCCACCAAAAAACTATTAATTCTTAGCTAACAATATTTGTAATAATGCCTTTCATTTGGTTTACAGCTTATAGATCATTTAGGATTCTAGTTTTAAGACTTCTAACATTAAACAAAATGTAAAATCTTTAACATGGTTTGATTGTAATAAAATTATTCTAGGCAAGCTGTCAAGATTCTAATTGAAGATTTAGTTAAACTAGTTTCATAAAAACTTTATAGTTCAGGCATCTGTAGAACTCTAGATTATTTAAACCCAAGCATTCAAAGTATTCAAATGTTTAGAAAATCTTGCAGATGTTAGCTTACAAGTTCCATCATAAAGTTTTTAAGCAGCTTCTGGGGGAGGGGCGTTCCACAAAAGCCCCTTATAGTATATGGAGAACCATGTATCTATGCAGGAGAGAAAGAGAACCATTGCTTTTTATCAGATACTGAAAGGGCTTACGTGTCCCTCAAAAAAGGTTAAGAACCACTGCTCTATAAGAAAAAAAATTCCAATTTGTCGTGTGTGTGAAAAATTATAACTATGCAGTTCTCTTTCGTACTTAACTTAAATCTCTTTCCACCAATCAACCAAGGTTTGTTCAGTATCCACTCTGTACCTTGAATAATGATTAGGGTATAAGAGCTATAAGGAAATAATAAAATTTAATTTATATATTAAAAAAAGTGCTCTTCACTGAAGCTTAGTCTTGTAAACTTAAGGTTTAAGGTAAGGGAAACAAAGTAGTAGTTTTCAGACATGAGTATACTGAGAACTTATGCAAGCTTCTTATGAGACAAGGTGTATTAACTCATTTCCTCTCTTCCATAACTTTTCTCAGAGTATACTAAAACTGTCACTTATATATTCAGCTGGATGACAGAAAGCAAAATTATTTCTATACGTATCTTTAAACTATCAGTAATTACGATTTCAGTAAAATAATTTATTTATAATCATGTTATAGTGACTTATGGCTATAACCAATTGATATTATAGTCTCCATCTACTGACAAATGTAAGAATTCTTACAGTTTCTCTGCTTGATTCAGGAAGATGTAAGCCATCCAAAGACTCCATGATTGTTTCTTGAGCAATTAATTTGGAAACACTGAACATCTTAACATTTGATTTAGAATTTTTGGTGCTACTATTCAAAATACTGACTGCAGCTTCATTATAGGCATCTATCTTCTCATTAGTGATCATCTTCCTATTTTCACTTAATAGATCTTCATAAACGGGATCTGCAAGTGAAATAATTTTTAAAAACACACTTTAAAATCCCTATTGGTAGAAATTGTGATTGTGCAAGTTAGTCAATCCACATTTCATATTTTGTTCTAAAGTACAGATGATACCAGGTGTCTAATAATTAATTTTTACATAAAGCTTGCCAAGGTTTACAATAGATTTCCTATCTCATATTCAATTTTTGAGTCATTTGAATATCTCCCACAAATTTAAAGAACTTTTGTCTCTTCCCCATATACATAGCTTTGGGGAAACATTTTTATGTTTTACTATGTCTTAAGAGTTTACAATTTTTGGATGATGGGTTATACTGTGTGACAAGAAATTAAAATTGGATATGGAAGATTACCCAATTAAGAATAGCAGTGAATCTTTTTTTTTCTCCCGTCACTGCTTAATTCCATAAACTCTGTTCACACAATTAGGATGTAATATTATTGAGGATCAAGGTCTGTCTATTATCACTTACTATAAATAATTTAAATTTAATTTCTCATTTTAGTAAGATAAAGGTTAGCAATGAGTCTGTGAACAAAACAGGGACTGTGAAACAGACTAGCATCACCCTTTCTTGTTTCTTATTTCCTTGACATTTAACTTGGAAATAATCATGAGTTTCTGAAAAACAGCTTAATTGCTAAAATATCCAAGGCATTTCATATTGCGCTAGACATTAAATAATGGATATTCATAAATTCCTGAAATGAATTGACCTAATGTCTACTTTCTCTTAAAGAATTTTATTACCGAGTATAAACTAGAGGGGGTGAATTTAAATATATTGTCAATTTAAAAGTATGTTTACTTCCAATGATTCTAATATTATAAAACAGACTTATTAATATTTTTTCTCTATATTTCTCAATCACAATAAATATATTTTGTAAGAAACAAAAAATCAGAGGTAAATATCTCAGTTGCCTTTACGACTTATCTCTTTGTTACATTCTATAGCCACTCTGCCTGCTGAGATTTCTTGGAGGATGTTTTTTATTCAGTTAGTTTTTACTTATTACATTTATTAGTCACTTATTAATATTTTTTCTCTATATTTCTCAATCACAATAAATATATTTTGTAAGAAACAAAAAATCAGAGGTAAATATCTCAGTTGCCTTTACGACTTATCTCTTTGTTACATTCTATAGCCACTCTGCCTGCTGAGATTTCTTGGAGGATGTTTTTTATTCAGTTAGTTTTTACTTATTACATTTATTAGTCTGTTATTAATATTTTTTCTCTATATTTCTCAATCACAATAAATATATTTTGTAAGAAACAAAAAATCAGAGGTAAATATCTCAGTTGCCTTTACGACTTATCTCTTTGTTACATTCTATAGCCACTCTGCCTGCTGAGATTTCTTGGAGGATGTTTTTTATTCAGTTAGTTTTTACTTATTACATTTATTAGTCTGTTATTAATATTTTTTCTCTATATTTCTCAATCACAATAAATATATTTTGTAAGAAACAAAAAATCAGAGGTAAATATCTCAGTTGCCTTTACGACTTATCTCTCTGTTACATTCTACAGCCACTCTGCCAGCTGAGATTCCTTGGGGGATGTTTTTTATTTATTTAGTTTTTACTTATTACATTAATTAGTCTGTTCCTTAGCAAATAACTCAAGTTTATTCTAATTTTGCAACCCTTATTTCCAAATTTATTCCCATGAAGCTGTAATTTTGCTTTGTGAAGTAGAAGATGATAAAAACTCATGCCTCAAAATATATACAAAGTGACATGTTTTCATTACTCATTCCTTACCTTGTAAGACCCAATAAACATCACTAGTCTTTGCCAATTTTTCTAAAAGTGGTGCTATGGAGGTAATGTTCATTTTATATTGAGAAAGCGCTTCGTTGCTACCATTGTGAATCTTGATGGACCACTAAGAAGTAAAAATTAAGCACTAATTCAGTATTTATCAGTAAAATTAAAGTATATAATTTACCTATTATAACAAAGGTTGTTATTTTAAGACAATTCCCATTTTTACTCAATATTAGAATAAAATTTGATCAAATTATTTCATGAAATATATGAAAGCAGTCAGGAAAAGTATCTTAAAATCAGACTTTCAATGTATAACATTCAAGAAAATATAATTTTAAATATAAAATAATACTAATATTTGATACTAAATATCCTAAGTTCATTCAGATCTTTTATTAAAATTATTGTCTGATTAATTATAATAGAAATAGAAATTAAAATAAAAGTATGATCGAGAATTTTACTAACATAACTTTTTCTTAGAATGTCCTTAAGTGTGAAACAAAAATCATTATGTAAGAATACAAATAGTAACTTACTGTGGCAGCTCCTGCTACAATCACATGGGGCTTTGCAACAGAATCCTAAAGGAAGAAAAATCTTCATAATAGTATTATATCCAGTTCAGGGAATTAATACAAGTACAATCATTTAACTTTTTCCTTAAAATTTAAGTTCTTCTTCCTTATAAATGCATTTTAAGTTTCTGTAATTCCCTATGGGTTCATGTTATAACAAGATAGAAATCTAATGGTTAAAATTTTACATGGCTACATAGTTATACAGGATGGCATGAGGCTTGCATAGTTTAATTTCTTGGTGTTCTTAAAAAAGACAAAAAGCACTCAGAAATCTAATATGACCTAATAGTGTTTTAAACTCTAAGTAAACTGCTTAGAGTAAAGCTCTAGTGTATCGTGTCAACTAAAAGGTATTCACAGAAGCCCACAGGGTACACAGTGTAAGTATTAAATACAATACAGGAGTATGTTACCTAAAGAAACATAGTCTTTTGGGAAAGCTAAATCCAATGTGTATTTAACAAAAAAAGCTGATAATTATTAAAGACCACATGTGGAAGGAAAAATCCCTACAAATCCTCACCAAATGCAAATTTTACTAATTATAATATATAGTAATAGTATATTTGAGTATAGTTGAATATATGTAGCTAACTATAACCGATGTCTTCAAAAAATTCGTAGAAAGATTCATATTATCTTTTAGTTTTATTTTTCCAGACTCTTTGAAGTACCCTCATATATGCTACCTATATACAATTATAGTATAATATTATATAGTAATTAGTAATTTACTAAGTATTTTCTCTTAAATTATCTCATTTTAATATAGATTCTTGCCACCCTTTGAGGTAGGCAGGAAGATATTATACACATCTCATAAAACAAGGATATAGACTCAGAACGGCTAACTGGGTATTGCTGAGGCCTGGCAGGGACAGAGTCAGAGCTTAACTCTTCTGACTTCTCAGTTCAATGCATTTCCCATAACATCAAAGGTCTAATATTACAATCATGTGCACAAGAAACAATTAAAAATAAGCAAGAAATTCTAAAAAATCTGATCTATATAAAATTAAAATGATAGTTACTGTCTTATTATAAAGATAATACATACTCAGTGTATCATATGGTGAAAATAGAGAAAAATAACAAAATGAACCCATTTATCTTCAGAGATATGCCCATTTTCAGTCTAGCATGCTTCATTTTACACTGTTAGAGAATTTTTTAGTGAAAAAAGTATTTTTTTCTTTTTCCTCATTCCTAGGTGGCTCCCCTTCTCATTCTTCACAGTGGTATTCCCAAGCCTTATACTTCTTATTCAGGTCCCTCTTGTCCTTCTTCTCCTCAGCATGAAGTCTACTTCTCAAACTTCACCGAGAAAAAATAATTCATCTGACATGTGTACTCTTGCCTTCTTTCCTGCATTCTTACAACTTCATCTGTATACACACCCAGCCTATCTTCTTCTGACAAGACAGTAAAAAAAAAAAAAAAAAAAAAAATGTCCCTATTTCTTTCAATGGCTAACCCCTTACTCGGTGTCTAGATTCCCTCCCTTTTCACTTCTGGAGGATGATCCATGGATCTTCTCCAATTCTCAGTATCAATGTCGTCCTCCTCCCCAACTCTCCTTCCTTCTCTCAACCAAAATGTATTAAATCACCTTTATCCTCAAAAATTTTTCCTTCAAAAGCTGAAAGCTTTTCCTCTTAGATCGGAAACAAGATAAGGATCCCCCTTTCACCATTTTACTCAAAATCATAATGGAAGTCCCACAAGAGGAAGAAATAAAGGCACCCAAATTGGAAAGGAGGAAGTCAAACAGTCCCTGTTTGCAGAGAACATGATCTTGTATATAGAAAACCCTAAAGACTCCACCAAAAAACTATTAGACCTAATAAATGAATTCAGTAAAGTTACAGGATACAAAATCAACATATAAAAGCCAGAAGTATTTTTATATACTAATAGCAAACTATCTTTAAAAATAAAAAATCAAGAAAACAATTCCTTTTATAATAATTCCAAAAAAAAAAAAAGATACTTAGGAATAAACTTAACTAAGGAGGTGAAAGATGTCTACAATGAAAACTATAAAGCTTTTAAGAAAGAGATTGAAGGGGACATAAATAAATGTAAAGTTATCCCATGTTCATGGATTGGAGGAATTAATATTGTTAAAATGGATATTCTACTCAAAGTGATCTACACATTTAATGCAATCTCTATCAAAATACTGATGACACTCTTCACTGAAATAGAAAAAATAATCCTAAAATTCACATGGAACCAAAAAAGACCCTGAATAGCCAAAGCAATTCTAATGAAAAACAAAGCTGGAGGCAACCTATTACCTGACTTCAAATTATACTACAAAGAAACAGTAACCCAAACTGCATGGTACTGGCATAAAATCAGACACATAGACCAATGAAACAGAATAGAGAGGCCAGAAATAAATTCACACACTCACAGCTAACTGATCTTTAATAAAGGTGTCAAGCATACATACTGGGGAAAAGATATTCTCTTCAGTAAATGGAGCTGGGAAAATTGGATAGCCATATGCAGAAGAATAAGACTAGATCCTCACTTCCTACCATATACAAAAATCAACTCAAAATGGACTAAAAATTTAAGTGTAAACCTGAAACTATGAAACTGTTAGAAGAAAACACAGGAGAGATGATCCACAACATATGACTGAGCAAGAAATTTTTAAATAAGTCTTCAAAAACACAAGCAATAAAAGCAAAAATAGACAAGTGAGTTTACATCAAACTAAAAAGCTTTTGCACATCAAAAGAATCTGTTAGCATAGCAAAGAGACAACCTACAGAATGGGAGAAAAATATTTGCAAACTACATCTGACAAAGGGTTAATATCAAGAATATAAGGAATGTAAACAACTGAACAGTAAAAACCCAAATAACCCAATTGAGAAATGGGCAAAGAATCTTAATAGACATTTATCAGAAGGTACAAAAATGGCCAAGATGCATATGAAAAAATGCTCAACATCAGCAATCACCAGGGAAATGCAAATCAAAAGAATGAGATACTAACTCACTCCAGTTAGAATGGCCATTATCAAAAAGACAAAAGAAAATAAGTGTTGGTGAGGATACAGAGAAAAGGGAACACTTGCACACTGTTAGTGAGAGTATAAACAAGTACAGCCATTATGGAAAACAGTATGGAGGTTTATCAAAAAATTAAAAACAGAACTACCATTTGATCCAGCAATACCACCTACTGGGTATATAACTAAAGGAAATGAAGTCAGTATGTCCAAGAGATATCCATACTTCCATGTTTATTGCAGCACAATTTACAATGGCCAAAATATGGAATCAACCTAAGTGTCCAACAGTGGATGAATGGATTAAAAATGTGAATAGAATGGAATAGAATACCATACAGCCATGAAAAATAATGAAATCCTGTCATGTGTGACAACCTGCATGGACTTGGAGCTCATTATGTTAACGAAACAAGCCAGGCACACAAAGATGAAAACAAAACAAAAAAAGTTAATATTATAGAGACAGAGAGTAGAATAGTGGTTACCAGAGATTGGGGAGGGGAATAGGGAAGGGAAGACAGGGAGAGTCTGGCTAATGGGTACAAAACTACAGTTAGACAGGAGGATTAAGTTCTGGTGTTCTATGGCACAGTAGGGTGATTATGGTTAACAGTTGTTTTGTATATTACACAATAGCTAGAGGAGAGCCTTTGAATGTTTTCACCCCAAAGAATTGAAAAATGCATGAGGTGATGAATATATTAACTACTCTGACCCAATCACTATACAACATATATGTATCAAAACATCAGATTGTACCCTGTAAGTACATACAATTATGTGTTGATTAAAATAAATTAAAAAAATTTTTCCTTCAATCCTGTCTCACTCTCAGATTCTTCCCCCCATACCCTTAACCAACAGATTATTTGAAAGAGTATTCTGTCCTCACTATACCAATGTTTTTTTTTCTCTCATTTATGCTTCAATTTACCATGTCTTGGATTTGGGCTTCACCATCCATTAAAACTGTCTTCGGAATCCATTAATAAACTCTGGATTGCCTAGTTCTGTAGCTTCATTCTACCTTATCTAGTTTCTAAAGTGACACTACTGACTATCTGCCTGTTAAGATTCTTTCCTCCCCAGAATGTAATATTACAGTCCTTCCTCTTTTGCTTCTCTTCCTACCCCTTTTACTGCTGCTTCTCAGAATCTTCCTGATAACTCTATTCCCCATAAGTTCTCTTCTTTAATATCTAAATTCTTTGTCTATTCAATTTTTCCCATTCAAGTAACTTCAAATATCACTTCAATCCACATACCAAGACTCCCCAAATCCACCTAAGTAGGTCAGACTTCCCAATGACTTCCATACAGCTACAGAATTAAATCAAAATTGCCAGTTTCTTCACAATTTAGTCTGATTTCCTACCACTACTCCACTTTATCTCACCCTTTTCCTGTTTAAAAGTTTCAGTGGTTCTCCATTACCCTCAAAATAAATTCAACCCAATGTCCTTATTTTTAGGAAATATACCCTGAAGTATTTAAAAGTAATTAAAAACTACAAAGATAGGTAAATAAATCTACTCTCCCTTCCCAAACATGGTTTAAAATATCACTCATAATCTAATATCTGCTTATCTCATCTATTATCAACTCTCCCCAAAATGAAGATGAAAAGAACAACCAAAATGAAGCACAAATGAAGCACATTGTATTTTAGTTCCAGCCACACTAAAATTCCTGGGGATTCCCTGAACAGGATATATTCTATCTTCAGCATTGTTGCACATGCTGTTTACTTTGCATGGGATAGCCCAACTTCTCACTCCATGCCCTCACCTTTAATATCACTTTATCTGACCATTAGTTTTACACTTAGTGCCTACCCTTTGCAATCCTGTTGTACCCTACATTTCCCTTATTTTAGCACTTGTCACATTGCTTCCTTAATTACCTATGTATGCCACTCATCTAGAAGCTCTCTGCGGGGAAAAACTCTTTTATGGTAACCTGTGTATCAACAGTGTCTAGCCTAGTGCCTAGAATATGACAGGTGATTTCTACATATCTGTTGAATAACAATCTACTTAGTCCTTTCTTTTTTTTTTTTTCCTTTTTGTCTTTTTTCATGACCGGTAACGGGATCGCAACCCTCAGTGTCGCGCCCGTACCACGACCGGCAACAGGATCACAACCCTCGGTGTCGCACCCGCACCGTGCTCAACCAGTGAGCGGACCGGTCTCTACATGGGATCCGAACCCTCGGCGGGAGCGCCGCCGCGCTCCCAAGTGCCACACTACCGAGTGCGCCACCGGGCCGGCCCTCTACTTAGTCCTTTCAATTCAACTTTGCTTTTACGTCTATAGGCTGTTCCAGTTAATGAGTGTATCTTTCTAAACCATAGTTCTGAAAATATCTCCTCTGTAAAACTTTCTTAGATCACCTATACTCACACTACCCCTCATCCTAAATGCCTCTATCCATGGTGCTTTCATATGTCTTTGTACTCAATTCTGTTTTAGCCTTTGAGTTACCATATCATTATTCATCAGTAAGTCACTATGTACTAGACAGCAAATTCCTTGAGGGCTGAGACTGGGGCTAATTCCCAGCCACATTCCTAATACTCAGCACAAAACTAGCAATAGTACAATAATAATGAAAATGTGGGTCTTTGCATTCTCATGATCTAGCAGTTAACCATGGTTAAAAATAAATTCATATACATGTGCATACATACATACTCCCTGAATGAATGAAAACAGTTAACTAATCAATCTTAGGTGACTACATGTCCATCTACCAAAAAAAGTTGAATCTTCTTTTTCTCCTCCAAATCACGGGAATTTTACAACAGAATCTAGGGCTTAAAAACTAGTTTTAACAAATTATATGAACTGAAAATCTGGATATGCAATGTATGTCCAGGTTAGCAAATAACTTAAAATTTTTCTGTAATCTAACGGGATTTATATATTACACTACGTTGATGTTTGCTTAACTGTGAATTTCTACTACTTCAATTAATATACTTTCAGGTCCAGCACAGATAATGAACATATGTTTAAATCATTTTAAACATACACAGAACATTCTTCACTTCCAGACATTTTAAAATGTGTCAATAAAAACAAAACACAATAAGTGCAGATCCCAATTTATCATAAAGTTGAATTCTAGGAGCTGTCTACATGTTTGTTTTTTGGAAACCTGAACACATTTTCCCAAAGAAACAAAATTTAAAATGGTGGCTAAGTTTCCATGGGGCCCTACAAAAGCCTATTATTGTATGATGTGGCTGCAGTACAACACTTTCTGTGAAAAGAGAAAAAGAAATACTGTTGCAGAACACGTAATTAAGCAAAACAAGGTCAACAAAATTGAATATTGTTTTATCCATCCCAATGCAAATGCCTCTGGGAAAGAATACAGGTTTAATTAAAGGAATGACAAGGGGCTACATGAAAACTACTGTGGAAGACTATAAAGTAGACTTGTAAGAATTTAAGGATTTTCTGAAGTTAACAGTGTGCTTACCCTTATATCTAATTTATCTCCAAATGTTATGAGCTAAAACATACTAGTCTTGTCTGCTGGGCTACAAATGTAAGGATGAAAGGGAAGAAAGGCTATAAATTAAAAAAAAAAAAAGTTTTCTGAAGTACCTGGGCATGGGTTAAAGGATGAAGTGGAAAAATGCTGAAGAGAATGTGTACTGTGCTGGAGAGATTATCTTGGTTTGAATTAGCTGAGCTACAGCAGTAACAAAAAATTGTAAGTCTGGAAATTCTGGTATAAGCATAATCTGCTTTAGGGTAAGAACGGTGATAGCAGGGTAGAGATACTGGATCAATACTTTCTCTTCCCAGTAAAGTGCTAGAATCAGTCTAGCACAAATGAGTTGCTATCGCGAAAGTTGGGCATAAACTATAGGAGAGTAGGACAGGTGAGGAAAGGAAAGAAAAACAATAGATACTTGTAAATTTTTAAAATTTGGTTGCTCAAAAAAAGGCCTATATTTTCAAATACAGACCTCAGTCCACACTTTGATACATTGTTTCATAGAACCATTAACTTCTGGATGCCACAGAAAATCCTAAAAGAGAAATGTTAGAAGCAAACAAAAAGTCAAATAAACTTTTTCCACCATTCAAAATAAACATTAACATTCTCTCATAGTACTTAAAAATAGAAAATGACTTTGGTCATCTCCCATCTCAATTTGGCAAGCATCTCATGATGATTCTTGTATCCAATTTTGCCTTCATTTAATCTATTCTTCACATTTTAGCCAGAGTAATCTTTTATAAATTTAACTGATCTTGCCACAACCTGCTTAAATATTCAGGAATTTTCTGTTGCCCTCAGAATAAAATCTAAAGTCCTTAAAATTGTTGAGGAGGTGCAGGTTCCGGCCCTTGCCTGTCCTTTCTGCCTTTTCTCCTGCCACTTTTCCTCTTGCTCTCTATGTACCTTCAGTTCTCATTCAGCTCCAGGAAAGTTCTATGTGCTCTTTTTTCTCTAGGACTTTGCACGTGCTGTTCCTTGTGTCCATAATGCTCGTACTGAGTCTGGCTAACTCCTATCTATCCTTGAGAGTTCAGTTAAAACATGACTTCTTCAAGGAGGAAGACTACTTTCAATTCCTTGCTCTATGCATTCCTGATGCCCTATGTTTTTCTTTTCTGCCATCCTTATTCCACTTGTATTTGCATGTAGAGAACTACAATAACCTGAAAGCTCCATTAGGTCAATGACATTTTTGTCTTGATCCCCACTGAATTCTCACCGTGATTGGGAATTCAGAAAATTTACATATATTCTTTTATGAACATTAATCCTGAACACATACTGGTTTCAAATTAATGTCCAAGATTATTTTTTCCCAGATAAAAATTTGAGAGACCAAATTTTCTATTTTATTACATAAAACATTTTGGGAACATTTATTCCATTACCTTACTATGCTTATCTACTCTCAGGGAATACACTGAAACGTATTTAGTATGCACAAAGCATTAGCTGGTCTACAACTAAATTAACTAGTGAATATAGTTTCAACATTATAAAATTCAGTCTACTGGGATATATATACTTACCACTTTAACAGATGCAATCTTGTCTTCAAAAGGAATGTTTTCATGCTGCCATAAAAATGGAGACAACAGAGAACACCCAACATTAATGTATGGATTAAATATATATAAATAATTCCCCTTTTAGCTGCTTTTGCTGGTTTGTTTTTATGCACCAAACCTCAATTATACAGTCAACCTGAAGTGGAAAAAACCCTACATAGAATACGATAAAAGAAGTGACACTAGTTAAATTGTTTATATGTGACTTTCAACATCTAAGATGTAGTTCAAAGATAAAACCTCAATTACAAACAAGCAGATACATGAACATGCCTGTATAAATTATCTTTTTGCCAAGCTTGCCAGGATTCTAATTTAGTCCTAGTATTACTTTCTATGGCAGAGACTGCTTCCCTACATTTCCTGAGTCTCTTCCAATTAGGCAGAGCCACATGATTAGTTCTGGCCAATGCAATGCAGCTAGATGTGACATAAGTCACTTCCAGGTTAAATTTCTGTTTTGTTAGATTGTAGTAGTTTGTTGTGGCAGCAACATCTAATCCATTCTCATCTGTATATTAGCACAGGCCCAGACTGTACAGGAATGGACATATGTATATGATTCTAGATTACTGTAGGTTTCACTTTAAAGACAATAAATAGTTCATTTACAGGAAAAATTAAAATTTGGAGACTGCACTTTTTATAACCAAGAGTTCCATATAAAGAATGGAAATCTTCTCAGAGTTAGAATTCCTGCAGGGCGAGGGTAGGGGAAAGGGTGGTCAATAAAGAAGCTAATTCTGTTCCTAAAACTAATGAAGTGTTTTCATTAATTTAACATAGTATTTACATTTAAATCTCAATAAACTAAAGTTTGCTTTTATCAACAGGCTAACTTTTTAGATTCTTGCTGGTCCTCCTAAAGTATCATTTCCTGAAAGGAATCTTTGGAACATTAATTCAACATAACTTTAAGGTATGTTAAATGAAAAGAGTTTCCTTGATCAAATAAGTCTGGGAACTACTAGGTCAAACAAAAATCACACAGCTGTTCTCCTCCTCTTACCTCACCCCCAATCTTTTAAAAAATTCATTCTCAGAGATATAACAAAGAACTTTTCCCCTCCTTTAGTATAGCTTAATTAATTCAACTCAATTTCTTTAGTATCTGAAGGTAACATTTAAAAATATGGCACAAATATGAAAGTCATAAAGCACAGTAAAAAATAAATACTCATTAATCCATGACACAAATCAGAGCATTACCAACACAGTAAACGACCCATGTGGTCCCCTCCCTGTCTTAACTCCCTGCTTCGCCCTCCCAAAAAACCACTACCTTGAATTTTGTTTATATGTTGCTTGTTTTTTTACCGTATAGTTTTTATCACATATATATATGCATCTTTAAATGATATATTGTTTAGCATTGTTGGCTTTCTTTCCAGTTTTTAATTTTGAAAAATGCCAAACTTATGGCAAAGTTGACAGAATTAAATGAACACCCAAACCCCTTTACCAATCATTAACATTTTCTATGCCAGCTTCATCTCTCTCCCTCTCTCTACACACACATATACATAGTTTTTCTCTTTTGCTGAACTATGTAAAAGTAAATTGCAGATGTAACACTTCACCCTTAAATGCTTAAGCCTATATCTCCTGAGAACATGAACATTCTCCTACATAACCACAATATTATAATCCCACCTAAGAAATTTGACATTGATAAAATATTATGTAATTTAATATATAGTCCATATTCAAATTTCCCCAATTTCCCACTAACGTCCTCTCTATACCTCCTATATTTTAATCTAGAATCCATTAAAATCAGATATTACATTTAGTTGTCCTGTCTCTTTAGCCTCATTTGATCTAAAACATTCCTTGGCCTTCAAAAATGTATATATATCAATCAATTTATCATATCAATATATATCAAATATTATATTTATTATTTTTGTAGAGCCTACATTAGTTGATACAATACACCACAATCTAGATTATAAACAGCACTGATGGTTACCTTCCTGTACATATCACTTAATAAGAGTAAGAGTTTCCTTAATAACAGTTCCATAGGTCCACAGACTACACAAATATTCACCCTCACACGATGATGCAAATTATTTTCTGAAGTGTTTGTAACAATTTGCACTCTTTGCAGCAGTTTATAAGACATCTATTGATACAGAGCCTCTCTAACACATGTTTTTGTATTTACAAAAAGATTTCATATTTTTTTGCCATTGTCAGATTTAATTTCTGGCATTAGTCTAGGTATAAAATGGTATCTCGCATGTGGTCATAATTCATATTTCCCTGATTACTAATGACATTAAACATCTTTCAGATTTACATCAGGATTCATGCTTGCACTTCTGAAATGCTTGGTCATGCTTAACACCTCCTCCCTCCTTTTCTTTTTTGTCTATTGGGTTGTCTTTTTAAAAATTAATTTGTAGTTCATTTTATTTCTTGGATATACATTGCAAATATCTTCTCTCAGTTTGTAGCTTGTCTTTTAAAAAGTATCTGTGGATGAGCACATACTCTTAATCTTAAGGTATGTGAACTTATTCATCTTTTATTTTATGGTTAATGCTTTTTGGTTCTTATGTAAAAGACTTTCCCCTATCTTGAGGTAATGAAGATATTCTCCTACATTTTTTTCCCTAAAGGTTTCAAAGTTTTGACTTCCACATTTCAGTCTAAACTCATCTAGAATTTATTTTAATTGATGGTGTGAGGTAGGGATCCAACTTCAATTTTTCCATGCACATAACCAGTTGCCTCAGCACCATTAATTGAATAAAACTTCCTTTTCCCAAGGATCTTCAGTGGCATATCTGTTACTTATTAAGTCATTGTATATGCATATGTCAATTTTAGAGCTCTATATTCTATTTCACTGGCTTCTTTGTTTAACTTTACACCAATACCACACTGTCTTAATTACTACAGAGTCAAAATAAACCTTAATATTGTAGAAGAAGTCTTGTTCTTCAGATTTGTCATGGCTAGTCTTGGTCCACTGCCCTTCCACATAAAATGTAGAATCAATTGCTAAAGTTCCATAAAAAATCCTGTTGGGATTTTATTGGAATTACATTGAACCTACAGATCAATTTGGAAATAGCTCACATCTTTACAATATTGAGTCTTCCCATCCAGGGATATAGTATATATCTTCCATTTAATTATGTCATTTTAAACTTTCAATAAAGTCTTATATAAAGATCTTCCACATTTGCTAGGTTTATTTCTATGTAACATATAATTTTTGTTAATATTGCACATGGTATATTTTAAAAACATTTTTGAACTCTACATTGCTGGCATATAGATATGCAATTAATTTTCAACATTTTTTTTTTTTTTTTTTGTCCTTTTTGAGACCGGCCGCACTGTGCTCAGCCAGTGAGTGCACTGGTCATCCCTATATAGGATCCGAACCCACGGCGGGAGCGCTACTGTGCTCCCAGCACCGCACTCTCCTGAGTGTGCCATGGGCTCAGCCCTCAACAGCTTTACTGAGATAGTGTCATTAATTTTTATACGTTCATCTTATAATCAGTGACCTTGTTAAAATCTTTGTTACTTCTAGTAAATTTTCTAGAGATTCTCTGGGATTTTCTATGTAGAGAATTGTATATGGTCTCCTGAGTTTATTCCTTCCTAATCCTTACATCTTTAAATTTTCTTCAGCCAGAACTTCTAATATAATGCTGAATAGAAGCAGCAATAATAAACAATCTTGTCTTTTTTCTGATTTTAATAAAAATTTGTCTAACATTTCACTATTAACATTTACTGTAAGCTTCTAGAATTTTTATCAGAAATTTTTAAGTTTGGAATATAAAGCAACCTATGTAAAAGAGAAAGAATGATACCAACTCTCTGATATTGTTGGGACTGACTTAATGATATAATATGTGGTCAAAAAATGTTCCATGCATGCTTTGGAAAAACATATTTTCACTAAGTGCAAAAAGACATTACTATTGTATACATACACTATTTAGATTTACATACATGTTCACTGTTTTCTTTAATCACTGTTTCTTATATTTTTGAACATTTTTTCTGAATATTTCTCTCCATCCTGATGTTTTTCCTTTAGAAACTCCTTCAGTATAAGTCTATTTGGTAGTAAACCCTCATAGTTTTTGTATATCTAAAATGTCCTATATTTCAAGAATAGAGAAATTTTTATGCTATGTATACAATTCTAGGTTGAAATTACTTTTCTCTGAGAACTTTAAAGCTATTATTCTACTGTCCTCTGGCTTCCAGTGTTGCTGTTGAGAAATACACTGGCCCAAAGCTAAGTTTTCTACATCCAGGGAATTACAGCTATTGGCATCTGCCTTCAGGGGAACCCAAAACTCTACTGCTTGCCTATCATCATTGCTCTCATCTCTGGTTTTGTCTCATAGTTTCTTTTTTGAGGAGTGTCTCCTATTTCCTCAAAGTCGAGAAATAACTTCAACAGTATTTTTTAAAATCTAGAATCTTGTTGGTTTGAAGGAGAAGATGCCCCCAGTATATCTAGCCTGCCGTAGGGCTGGAAGCAACCAAAAATTGGTTTCTTTACTGCAAAACTTCTCAAGTTTTTAATATCCTAGCCTAAATTAAAGTCATCTAAGAGGGAGATAGGATATTCAGCTCTGCCCAAATTCATTTGACAAGAGCTTCTCAAAGAACTAGTCTTCCACTAAGTACAATTTGGAAGAAAAAAAAAAAATCTAGCTCTAGACTCTTTTTAAAAAAATTTGCCTTGATACAGAATACAAATTAAATTCAAACAAAGAATTATCTTCAACACTCCTATTCCTTAAAAAACTTAATGCACTTTTACAATATGCCAGACAGTACTAGGCACAAAAAGTATATTTAAAAAAAAAAAAAAATGATACGCAATCTGTGTCCTTGAGGTGTGCAGAGACAAGAGAATATATAAAATATAATTTGGCAAGGGCCGGCCCAGTGGCGCACTGCTGCAGTGCGCTGCTTGGGAAGCGCGGCAGCGCTCCTGCCGAGGGTTCGGATCCCACATACAGACCGGCCGCTCACTGGCTGAGCGAGGAGCAGGGGCAACACCGAGGGTTGCGATCCCGTTGCCGGTCCGGTCCGGTACGGGCGCGACACTGAGGGTTGCGATCCGTTGCCGGTCACGAAAAAAGACAAAAAGACAAAAATATATATATATATAATTTGGCAAATATTCCACTAGAAGTTTGAACTAAATATTTTCTTATAAAAATAACTATCTCTTTAAGACTAGGACACACTGTCTTTACTCACTTCTTTTTTGAATACGTATAAGTTAAAATGTATTTTGTTTGATAATTTTGGGATAACTGGGCACCTCTAGAAAATAAAAACTGTAAACCTAAATGTTATAACTAGGGCTCAGGGGCTGGCCTGTGGCTCACTCGGGAGAGTGTGGTGCTGATAACACCAAGGCCACGGGTTTGGATCCCATATAGGGATGGCCAGTTTGCTCACTGGGTGAGCGTGGTGCTGACAACACCAAGTCAAGGGTTAAGATCCCCTTACCGGTCATCTTTTAAAAAAATAAAAAAAGAAAGAAACAATGTACCATATTATATCTACTTCTGGCTGTAGACTAAACCATTACAGCTTTTTTCAGCTAATTGTTGCTAAATCCATTATTCCAATTTTCAGAAAGTCAAACGATTCTAAGCCCAGAAATATTAAAACTATTTCTATGAAATCAGAAATCTCTCTACTTTTTACAAGTTTACTAAAGTTTTTTTACTTTAAACTATTATAATTTCATGCTATTAAATAGTCAACTCTTCTGTGTAATTTTGTGTGTATACATACAAATGGAAAATACATTTATTGATATCAAATGAAATGAAAAGTTGACTTTATTGTTTTCCATTATTCTCACAAAGAATAGTTCCTAAGAATTTAAGGACCCTCTATCATCACCACTATGTGAATAGCTACTTAGCTGTGAAGCCCCTAATTTTTCAACTCCCACAACAGGGCAAGTTGATGTGTACAGGCAGATTTTCATCACAAATCCATGAGTTACTCCACCTACAATTCTGAACTTTCTTGTCCTCCACTTTTCTCCCCTTGCCATTCCCCATTCCTGACCATATGCTGTTTGAAGATATATTTTTTAAATGAGAAATTTTCTATCAAAATAGCAGAAATGGACAGCACTGTTGTTTTTTTTTTTCCTTTTTGTCTTTTTTCGTGACCGGCAACGGATCGCAACCCTCGGTGTTGCGCCCGCACCTCGCTCAGCCAGTGAGCAGCCGGTCTGTATGTGGGATCCGAACCCTCGGCGGGAGTGCCGCTGCGCTCCCAAGCGGCGCACTGTAGCAGTGCGCCACCGGGCCGGCCCCGACAGCACTGTTGTTTTGATTTACAGCATGATAGCCCAGTGCCAGAAGGGTTGCAGAAAATTAGGCCCCAACATATATTGCTAGAGTGCAAATTGAAATAATTTAGCAATATAATCAATAATTTTAAAAATATTTATATTCTTTAACCTAATATTTGCATTACAGAGATTCCATCTTAAGGAAATAAATTAAAAAGCAAAAGTTTTCACACAAAGAAGTAATGAAAAACGTCCTTTTTTATTGCAAAAAAAAAATTAGAAAACTACAGAAATCTGAAAAAAGGGGAAAGATTATATAAAATTACATTACATCCACTCAATAATATGTTGCCATTAAGAAGATCCTTAAGTTGATTATATGATAATATGGTGAATTATGATAAATGGTGGGGGAAAAGCAAGATGTAAAATTGCTAAAAGATTACAAGTATGTCTTAAAAAAAACAGACTGAGAAGAAATATGGCAAAATATCTACAGGAGGATAAGGGATATTTCCTCTGTCTTTTTTCTAAAAATTTTTAAAAAGTTTTTTCATGGTAAGAATTTATTTAAGAAAACTAAAAGTTTAAGTTAATAAAAAACTTGCCAATATCTTTCCAACCACTTCTTTTTCTTATGTTCCTCACTATACAAATCACCCCTTTTCCCCCTACCTTTCCCAAAATCAAAGTAAAACTTTTACAGTCCCTACTGTTAATCTGGAGAGGCATATTCCTACCACAATTATTCAGTTGGCTGATTTCTAAAACAACACCCTGGAGAAAGGAATAGACAAGTTTTACCTTATTTCCTTCTTCTTTGAATTGGGGATTAATTATTTTTACAAAAGAATAAAACAATTGACGAATTCTGGAATCTCCAATAAATGCAATATGTTTATCTACAAGGCAGTTCTTTGCTTCACTGAAATCAACAAAGAAACTTTAATTAAAATAAGTAAAATCAGCATATTGGCATTTCAAAGACATGGCTTATAATGAAAGTTGCACATGGTTATGTTGCTTTAGAAGCAGGTGGCCAGGTTTGTTTAACTTACAAATCCATGTATGTATGATCAGCTAACTCCCTAATGATAACAGACTGATTCATTAGATGTTTATGATGTACTCTAACTATATTAAGTGCTTTATATCCATTATCTCTTAGTCCTCAGAATAACTACATAAGGTAGGTATCCAAGTCACAGAGCAAGAGTCCTTTGTGGGACTAATGGGTACTAAGCTATGCTATCTATCCTAAGTTAATCATTGTGTAGTACATGCATGTATTGAAACAATATACTGTATAAATAAATGTTAAAATATTTTGGAAAAAAAAAAAAAAAAACAAACATAGCCAAAATAAAAAAGGGCTATTGTCTTGGGCCTGGTTATGTCTCACCTGAGATCAAGCAAGGAGGCTAAAGCCCTTTGCCTGAAGCTGTAGGGCAGAAATCTTCATTTGGAATCAGCCCACCTTTACCCTCAGTCAGCAAGTCTCTACCACCATATTCAGGAGAAAAGCACTCTCTTTGTTTCACTAAGCCCTAACAACTAAATATAAGACCCATCCTAGAAAAGAAAACAAACAACAAAATAAAGAAATCTTACCTAATTTTGTATTTATGCATCATACAACTGTGAGGTTGCCAAACTCTCTCTCCAAGAAATCTGCCACTTGAGAGTAGGTATTCACATGAATCATTGCCTATAGGAGTTAAACACAACAGTGTTGTAAACAATAGTTAAAACTGTTATATGTTGTTGCGAACCCATTAATGCTCCTTGAGATCAGAGAACACAGTTCTCTATGCTTCACTATACCTTCCAGGTGCATATCACTCATTTATGAGAAGCATGGTGTATATTAATACATTAATATTCAAGAGGATAAGAGCCACTAATGGTTTATACTTTACCCTGTGAGAGAGACTCCTAACTCCTAAATGCTACATTCACTGCTTTGGCAATTCCTTCTGCTTCAGGTTTTCTTTCTAGGGACATCATCTCAACTTCAAACTAGCCTTTACATCTGTTTATCACTTCTATTTCTAGTTGGGAAATAAAAGTTTAAAGGATAAAAGAGAAGACTTTAGAAATTACTTCTTATTGGACTATTATAATACATAATACATTAGCATGTCTAAAAACCTGGTTTTAAACAGAAAGTTCCATACTAGAAAACCCCTCAGTCCCATGTACACCAAGACTTCCTTTGGCCATTTTACTGTACGCTAGCTAAATAAACATGACCAAATGGGTTAAAAAGGGTTTGGAGGCATTAAAAAAGCTCAAGTATGTCAAAAGAATGAAGGAAAAAAATGAGATGTTTATATTAACTGTGGGATTATAAAATATATGTGTTATTTAATCTAATCTCTAGTTCTTTATTAATGGTCAACAGCAAGCTATATTTGTTTTATGATTAGTTAAGGTCAGGCTTCAAAGAATACTACAGAACAAAAATGGTATTGAGCCATCCAGGGTGGAAACATAGAAGACCCAAACATTTTTAAAGTAGAAGAACACATCTCTTTCCTCAACTCAGTTATTCATTGATCTGGACAAAATACAGACAAAAGGAGGTACAAATGCAAGACGGGTATGTATAAATACCGAAAGAGTTGTTGCTCCAATGTCACAAATTCTAAAATAAAACAGGAAGGAAAAGTGAAAATGCTGCATTACCTTGTAGGTGGAAAACTGGATAAGGAAAGAAGGATATCAGTTATTAAATTTTAGTAATTATATATGTAGCCTGAGCAGATGTGTTTGTATTCCAAAAATTTTTAATAACCTGTTTCTAAGTAAACTATAAATAACTAGTTCTTAATTCTTTCCAATTATTAAAAACTAATTCTAGTGCTAAAAAAACAAAATTAAGCTGCATAAATAACCAAGGATAAGTAAAGAAAAAACTGTAAGAACACACAATTAAGTTATTTTCCTAAAAACAACCCTCCTGCAGCATTCATCTATAGTGATTGTATAGTAAAACCCTATTAAAAATCTAGTAAATATTTAATATTAGGATTAAAAATTCCATATTTATAGCATTTCTACTTCTTTAAACACATCTATTAAACCAAGTTAAAAGTTAGTAATACATTTACTTTTTAAAAAAGGTATAAGTTGCAAATAACTGTTTATTAATTCTGTGGGGATTTTCTTCCTTTTTTTTGGTTATTATTTGATTTTTGCTTTTTAATAAAAGCCCAAATAGAAACACACCTTGATCAATCTTCACTGTCCAGTACTATGTTATTTGTTATGCATTTACATGGTTATCAATATATGATTTTGTGGAGACAGAAGTGCCATATCAAAATCTTTAAACAAAAAAGTCTCTTCTCTACAGCAGAAAATGTGTTTAAAATGCAAAGTTCTTTTCCTCCTCAGTACTACTTACTCACAACCATGTTTTTCCGTAGTTCAGCTAATGGGAAACAACGTTCTAATCTGATGAATTCATACTAGCAAAACCCCATAGCAAAATAGATCTGAAGTTATCACTAACCAAAAGGCATTGTAAACACAGTATTTTAGAGACCAGTGGTCTTTCCAGGGAAGAAATTCTTAATTTGCTAATCTAATGAATGCTAGTTGATAATAACACTTCTTAATATATTTCATAATGCAAAGGTTTTTTTGTTTTGTTTCTTACAAGCCTTGTATCTAAAATTAATAGTCATAACAGTTAGGTATCAGTAGTTAGGGTCCAATCAGAAGACAGAAACTATACCAGTTATTTTAAGACAGGTAATCTAATATAAAAAACTGTTAGAGAAGTAAAAGAAATGCTAACTAGATAACCGAAAAGTCAAAGGAGAGTGGTTTTTTAATATTTGTCAACAAAAAAAATAGTAGTAGTAAAAACTATTATAATCTGATTAAAAATATATTAACCTGATCTAGAAAACTCCACAAAATTCCATATTCCTTTTTTTTTTTTGACCAGTAAGGGGATCATAACCCTTGACTTGGTGTTGTCAGCACCATGCTCAGCCAGTGAGTGCACTGGCCATCCCTATATAGGATCCAAACCCGCAGCTTCGGCTCTATCAGCACCGCACCCTCCAGTGTGAGCCACGGGGCTGGCCCCAAAATTCCATATTCTTAAACAAGTTCTCTTTTCTTGGGAAGGAAATATTTTTTGGATCAAATCACTAAATGTGAATCTAGGTGCTAAGATAATGTACCACATTTTTATGATGTATACAAACTACATGTAAATATCTGCTGGCACATATTTTCCTTTCTAAACTTACCAAAAACAAAACAAAACCCCAGTCATTGTTTTCAATTGCCTAATATAATTCTGATAGCTTCTTAACATAACCAGTGGTGAGATGAAAGTTGCCAAGTGCTCAGATAAATCAAGCTAGGAACACAATAACATAGAAACTAAAGGGATAGAATTATCTACTTCAGCTATCTCCAGTGGTAAGATTATCTGCATAAATGGCTGTCTTCCTCTTTATTCCGTTATTTAAATATATGGTTTGGCAATCTACAGCCTCAGATTTGCATGCATGATTTTTCTATAATAGAAAGATATTTAAAAGAAAAGACATAATGCAAGCAAGCAAACAACAACAACAAAAAAAACTAGCTGAAAAACAAATCTAACAACTAAAGAAAACATCTGATGTCATAAATAAACCATAACATATTTTCATTTGAAAAGAATACCTTTGGCACATTGCGCCTTTAGACTGAATCAGCCTACTAAAGCTGTGTGTTTCCTACTACCAACCATGAAAATGCCAAATCATAAAGTTTACAATATGGTCTGCAGAATATTTTGTTTGCCTATAATTCAGCATTTTATACTTTAGTCTGTGCTGAAAAATCACCATTTAAGTTTTTCTTTAGACAAGCTATGTGTGTCTCATTACAAGTGGTATGATATATATCAGGATCTTTTCAGCAGTCAAAGAAAAGTCTAAAAGACCTAGAGCTTCTTTCTTGCTTTAATTTCTGAAGTTTTCAACTTACTTTTCTCCAAAACATGCAATAATATTAAACATTGGCATTTAATAAGCTTAGTGACAGAAAGGAATTTGATTTCAACAGAATTAAGGCATTTGAAGTAAGTTAACTTTATCAATTTAAAAATTAAAATTTATCCAGATTGGAACTATCTAAAGACTACGGGTACTGGCTTCTTATCACAGAAATGATGTTTTTAATCTGTAATCACATTATTAATGGTCATTTTGTGACTCAGTTATGTTAGAAATTGATAAAATTTAGAAAAAATATTGTTGAGAATATTTTTAAAATGTCATTCCACTATGTTACAAGAAAATAATAATAATATTGCAAAAAAAAAATCTACTTTCTAAAATTGAGATTAAAACATAAAATTCAATTAAAGCCACAAAAGAATCAAATGCAGGGAGGAAAACAGAAGGAAATAAGGACTTTGAAAATCTATTTTCCCAATAGTTATTTATGGCGCTCCTACTGTGTGTTAGGCTCTGACGATTTAAAGATGAATAAGATAGTCTTGGAAGCTCACAGTTCATGTGGAGGAGGCAGATACCAATTATCACAATACAACACGATAAGTATGTACAAGTTGCTGCGGCAGAACTGAATTCCTAATTCCTGATTCTGTAGTGGTAACATCTGAACCAGGCCTTGAAGGAAAAACCTGTACTTTCTTTCAAGGGGAGAGAGGTCACTGCAGGCAGAGAAAATCAGATATCTGTGAAATGTGTAAAAAGGCAAAGCATGTTTAGACTGTACCTGGAATTCAGGAAAAATAAGGAAAAACACCTATAACAAAAAGTAGGCTGGGGTCAGATTTTAAAGTTTCACACATATAAGTTTAAGAAAATTACCTCTTGACTGGAAAAAGAATAGGAAAACTCTTGGCTGGTACTTCAAGGTTGAATTAGTGGTTCTAAATTGTTTAACCCATGCCTCCCTGGAAAACGCTTTCTCACTCCATCTTCTGTACATCCCCACCTCTAAGAAGCTCTGAGAAAGGCAGACTATGACATAAAGGTATAACTGGGTTCTAAACCCTAGCTCAGTCACTGACTAGTTGTGCATCATTAAGCAATTACTTAACCTCTCATGCCTCGTCTTTAAAATGTAAATAATACTGTAATTAACTGCATCTAAGACCACTGATTATAAAACACATCATTATTTTTATGTCATGGTACGAAAAAATGTCACCCATTGAACTCTGACATACAATCAAAGTTTTGAAGACTCATCCTGATTACAGAGAGGTTAAAAATGGGGGAAAGGGGAAATGAAATATGGTAATTGTATCTACTTCATAGAATGGTTGTAAAAACAAAATTAGTTAAAACATGTAAAACCCTCAGTAGGAGTCCCTGGCATGTAAGTGTTCATTGTTAGCACACAGTATTTGCCAAGCTTTACTTTCTGTAGTGTACAATTCTTTCACTTTCTGTAATTTGTAAGGCAAGAGATACTGAATGTGTATTCAAACAGCATTTACTCTACCTTGCCTGAGGCACACTCATACCCACACATTTCCAATCTCAATATCAGCCTAAACCCCCTCATCTAATATAATAAGGTCCTTTCTTATTTTAAAGATTTATGATGTGATTGAAGTGTATGGTTATTTTTGTGAAGGGTATTGTACCTGACTTAGTTTGACACTGCCACAGCATGAGGATGGCTAAAATGTTCCTGGTAAGGTGTTTATTTTTTCCAAATAGTCTTTGGCTCAAGTTCTTGACATTCAGTCTGAGCAAGTACACACACCAGGTGTACTGCTTCACACTTAAGGCACTGAAGTACCTACGGAAACTGATGACGCTGCTTCTGGAGGAGGCTTTACAAACAATCCCAGATTGCTTCACTGACTCATAAGGTCCCATCTGACATTCTATTCTCCCTGCTGATGACAGATCTTGATAAGATGAAATATATAATCTAAATATAAAAGATAGTATTCCAATTAAAAATAAAAAGCACAATTTAAAAAAGGGAGTGGTAAACTAGATGTTTACCTTTAGGACAATAGCACAGCAGTTACAAAATTTATCTCTACTACCATCACATGCAGAAACTTGAGTAAGATTACTATCATCTTATCCAAATTAGCATAAAATGACTAACAGTAGTTAAAAGAAATATTTCCACAAAATTAACATAAATCAATGTATCAACATTACTAGTTTTATTCTGCACATGAAAGAAGTGTTGAACTTCTATTACAGGGACTGCAAATGAACCAAAGTTCTGCCAGGTCATATGGCTGTGATCAGAAGGGGGCTGCAGAAGAGAGGCCAAAAAAGTATAAAGAATCTCTATATCAATTTAGTATATTTATGTTAAAAGCTGTTCATCCAGTATGATATTAGAGTATAAAGTTTTTAATCTTCAAGAGTTGGAGGAAACAAAGCAGCAAAACTGATCAAAATGCTCTATACTTTGAAAGATCTTCTGGGAGGAGAAGACAGCTCAGATTCCAGTACTCCGTTTATTGGATATTTTGCCAAAGTGGGTATGGACACAGTTATGAACACAAAGTTAAATGGACACAGCGTTAATGAGCACCTGTCTATTACACATTACATCTTGACTACTTAAGCTGGCAGTCACCAAGAGCTATCCAGATAATGGCTTTGATAGTACTAATAGCCCAAAATAAAATATCCTATCATTATTAATTTCCCCCTGCCTATCAGCCTCTCTCCTAGTGACATTTTTACACACACATACAAAAAAAATCAATCAACAAGGATGAGTAAATTTCCCTTCAACTGTAAGATAATTTCTTCTGAAATAAGACCATATTTCCTTTTCCCCTTAACACCAGTTTCAAAACCCATAGAGAAGGCCTGCTTTCAAACTGCTTACAACTTGGCTTTCACGCCCACCTCTACTCCTGTCAACCCATAACTTCTTTCCAAAAATCTGCCTCAGCGCCTTTACTTTGTCAAAAGTGTGCAACCCAAACCTTTTAAACGTCTCTCAATCACAAAGGCTGGGTGGCACCCCCTCCATTTGGCCACAGACATCTTTTGCCAGCTGTCGCTTTTGGCAAAGGAAAATGGGGCAGCCCTTGCCGCTGTCCAACAGCTCGGCCCTGCTGTTGCAGGGCAGAGGCCGAGCTAAACAAAGGCTAAAGAGCCGGGCCCCTAAGAAGCACACTCTGTGACCCCTCTCTTGGCAGAGGTGCCCCTTGCAGGAGACCTTCACGGTCACGCGTCCCGAGCTGCCCCCGAGGGCAGCCTGTCCCACGTCCTGCAAGCGAGCCCCGGGCCTGGCGCGTCCCCCTCGGGCCACCTCGCACAGGAGCCGGATCTCGGCAGCCCCTGGGCCAGGTCGGGGTTGGCGACCCAGACCCCAGCGCCGGCTGCTCGGGGTGTGGGTTGTGGGGGTAGAATCACGAGCCCTCGTCCTGTGGGGCCCGCACTGGGGTCCGCCCAGTGGGCCTGGGGCGCCCGCCCGCCGCCGTGGACACCTGGGGGCATCGCCTCCCCCGCCGGCGGGAGTCCGCGGGAGCATGGGCGTGTGTTGGGCGAGGGGGGCGGCCTCCAGTCGCCGCCTCCCCCCGGCCGTCCCGGGCAAGGGGGAGGGCCCGCTCACCTCGGTAGCGGCGGGAGGCGACGTGGCACGCTGCGAGCAGCAGCACGGCCACCAGCGCCAGCACCTTGGCGCTCCTCACGCTGAAGTAGTGGTTGATCTCCCGCTTGCCCAGGTTGTAGGCCAGAGCCGCCATCTTGGTTCCTCCATGACAACAGTGCGCGGCGGAGCTGGGAAGGGGCGCCGCACAGGGGCAGCACTGGGGATGCCGCCGCCAGCCCCCGCGGCCGCCACCCGCGCCTCCCGCCGGGGTGCCTGACCCCGCCGCCTCGGCCTCCGTCTGTCCCTCCTCGGCCGCGGCCGCCCCGGCGGCCTCCCCCAAGCCCCG
>NW_007726154.1:1096308-1118855 GCF_000696425.1 Galeopterus variegatus | reverse complement strand
CGGCGGCGGCAGAGACATGGGGGGGGGGGGGCGGCCAGGGGTTCTAGCCTGGCCCGGGCGCGAGTCCTGGGGCTATCTCCTGGTTTACTGGCCGCTACCTGAGCCCAGGTTGGGGCAATACAGCTACAGTTCCGGGAAGAAAAGTACACATCCCCCAACACTCCCTTTCTACTCCCTGAACCCGCCCAGCAGGTTACAAAGGCCACCCCAACGACACAGGGGCTTATTGTCAGGCTACCCGTGAGCTGTCTTGTCAGTCTGGCTGCCTCAAGGTGCTGGCCAGGGCTTGAAATTGCCGGTAATCCTAGCACCCAACCCGCGAGTAAGACCAGTTGTAACACTTAACTCACTGCCTTGGCTTATTTCTTTTGAAACTTTTAAACTTTTTTTTTCCTTTTCATGTCCTCATTTTGCCCAGTTCCACTGGACGAAGGACACCAAAGTACAGAGTGGCAGGTACAAAATGAACCTTAGTGTAGGCGTTGATGAGAAAAGAACCTGATTCTCATTGTATTTATACAAAGGTTGGCTAGGTGGATACCCCGAAAATTAAAACAACAACAACAACAACAAAAAAGCAAGTGTGCTTATGATAATTATCCCTGCTCCTAAAGTTGGTCGGTGTTTTGTCATTATCAGCAAAGCAAGCACTCCCTTTTCTTTGTAAAGCGCTCGTTATCCGTACTCTCGCCATACTTTTCTTTTCTTTTCTTTTCTTTCTTTTTTTTATTGGTCTTTCTTGTGCTTCCTTCCAGATGAGAATGGTTATTTACATTGTTTGCTGTTCTACTTCCCTTGTTTATAACGCGTCATTGGTTAGTTGAGGTGTTGTCAAGTATTCTTTACAACTTTCCCAGTTTAGACATTCCCGAACTTGTGCTTGTAGGCTTTTCTTAAAATTATAGAATGTTAGATATGAAGGGACTGTAGAGATCTTGTCGAGTCATTCCCATTCTTTTCGTCCAAGGACTCTTTTTATTATATTTTCATCCATGGACCTCATATCTTGAAAGATTTTGTCACTTAAATGAAATCACATATATCACTGTCATAGATGTAATGCTAATAAGCAATAAAGTTAAATAAGTGTACAAACGCTTAGGCACTGTTCCCTGCATTTGGTCGCTTAATTTTGGCTGTCATTCTTCTGGGTTGATCACATGCTGGAAGAATTAAATCAGCTGAAAAACCAGATAAATAACTCTGCTAACAATCACATCCTAGACATGTCTATGAAGTCATCAACAGCAAATTAGAATTTCTGATCAGCATTCAATAATCAGTGTTAGCCCAAAGGGTTGATTTAATGCCTGCCAAAAGTAAAGAAACTTGACATTTTATTTAATCGCAATTTCCAGAAGGCTTTCTGAAATATTGCAAATAGATTGTGAATCTTTTTCCTTTCCTCCAGTTTAGAGTGAATCCTTCTCCCTCTGCTCTGAATCTCTTCCTGCCCCCTTACTTGGGGGTGTTGATACCCCCGTCAGTTTTCCCCACGTAAGTCATCCTCTCTCTGCGTCCTCTTTAAACTCTCTCTCCTGGCTGTTTGCCTTCTTCCAACGAACTTCTCTTTTTAATGGAAAACATCCATGGACTCTATGTTACTGCATGTTTGCCTCTCCATCTCTTTCCTCCTCCGACAAACATCTAGAAAGGGTAATGTTGACTTGTGGTCTTCACTTGCTCAGTTCCCATCCTCTCCTCAGGACACATCACTGTTCTTCACCAAAACTGTGTGGAATGACTTCTTGGTAAATCTAGGGGAAAGTTTAGATTTCTTATCTTCCTGGACCATTTTGTAGTATCCGACACTGTTGACCATTCTTCCTTATTTGGTATCCATCCATCAAGTTTTCCTCCTTCCTCTCTAGATCCTTTTTCCATCCCTGCTTTAAATAATAGTATCAACCAAGGGTCTGTTGTCAGCCTACTTTTGGCTATTTCTAAGTGATGTTAGGATCACTTAGCTGTAACTTAGTGGTCTCACCACTCCCATGGAATCGATTACTTTCTGCATACACAGACACACACACACACACAGCACACGCACACCACACACACACACACACACACACACACCGGATTATATCAGTTCATATGTATCTCTTCATCTCTATACTACAGAACTATCTGCATACTGGATCTCTCTATCTCTGCACTAGGATATCTCTCAGGTACCTAATACTTATTTCAAAAACAAATTCCTCATCTTCCTTCCCTTCCTTCATCTGCTTTTGACTTGTATATCTCATCTTTTCACCATCAACTCAGTTATTCGAGCAAGTGTTTGAGTCATCCTTGCACCTCTCTAAGTAACTCAAATATGTTGCGCCCTTTCTATTCCTTTGTTGTTGCCTTGGTTAAGGCATAATTTCTTGCCTGCATTTTTTATCCTTTAACTCATCTTCCTCAGCTCCCGCTCAAAAATCCAGTCCTTTTGTCATTCTGTCATACCTCTTACTAGATGAAACTTTCTTAAACTCAAATCTGATGTCATTTCTTGCTAAACACTGTTTAGCAAGTTGGTGGCTACATGTTTATTTGCCTACCACTAAGCTATCCAGAATTTTTATCCAGTTTACTAATGCTCTGCGGGTTACCTAGCTTCTTAATAATCTGATGAAAAACAAACAAACAAAAACACAAAGAGAGGTACCATCTGATAGGAGCTCTCTCAATGGTATATTACTTTAAAATAAGGTACCATATATTATTCCTTCCCTTCTGACTCAAAGAAAAATTCCTCTTCCCATTTCCCAAAGTCACTTTCATTTGTGACCATAATTGTATCAATATCATTTTAGTCATAGATTTTCCTTCCTTATTTCTACTTTCAATTTATCCCTCTTCATTGTCTGCCAAATGCTTCCTATCTCTTAAAGCACCTTCTTAAATACACCACACAATCTCCTCTCTTACTTGAGTAGTACTTTAGAATTTCATATGTTTATTCAATTATTTTATTGTATGGTTTTAGGTTTTTTGGTTTTTTTAAAAATCAGGAATTTTTCACCTTGATAAGAAATGATACAGAAATCTTCTCAATAATCATTTGGAAGTTGTGTAAGATAAAGAGTTTTATATGTGATGTATTAGTCCTCACTATACGGAATATGTCCTGGATTCATTCTATATTCACGTGTGTCCTATTTATTTGTCTTCATACTGGAGGTGCTTGAGGTTCAACCTTAGATCTCTGGTTCTTTTTGTTTAAATTATCTTCCTATCCCAAGTGTATAGTTTTTCTCATTTTTTAGCTTCTCTTCTATCTCGTTTTTTTCTGCTACCAATTGTAGCGATTACCAAATTTCCGTACTTTTGAGAAAACTTCACTCCCAACCCTGGTGGTCTCAGGTGTTTTAATGGCTTAGGCAAAAGGGAAAGCAGGGGAGCTGAGGGGGAAAAAAATGGACAGACTGGAGACAAATTTAGAAGTAAAATTGAAAGAACTTGCTGATTGATTGTACGTGGGAGATTAGGGATAGGGAAAATCAAGACTGACTTCTTTTTCTGGCTTGAGCAACTGGAGGCTTCAGGGACCACTATTGACGTGGAGAGCCTGGAGTAGGAAAAGGTTTAGGAAAGCTTGTTACAGTATTTCTTCAGTTTATTCTTGTTAAATTAAAATATGTTTACAAGTTAAAACTTGTACAAACGCTTCTCAGTTTCTATCTACAGAAAGTACAATACATATTAAATTTTCATGTCTAAAACTTTGCCCTACCCCACCACCCTTAATACTTTTTTCCCCAAGACAGAAATACAAAATGTACCTCTCCCACTCCATTCCCAAGTTGCATGCATGAGTTTTTCAGGTGAAATCAACATTTTCCATCAATGAATTTAAACAAAAAAATTGGGTGGGGGGAGCAGGAAGAAATGATAGTATAATAATTCATTTGCCCTGGGTGTTCCTCAAAGCCTGAGACAAATTTTCTTTTCTGCAGAATAGTTGGCTTACATTAGCTGGAAATTCACAGTTCACTGCTTTTTAAAAGGCACCATGTCCCTTAGGGAAGGTGAATATGAATATCTCCTATTGTTTCTGAGGTGAAGGATGCTAACCATTGATCAGATGAGTGGAACAATTTGAAGGGGAGAAGAAAATTCTAAATGACCTGCCTGGTTTCACAGCCTCCTGGTCCAAATGGTACTGACATTTTCATTAAGCAGGTTAAGGGAAACGAAAGAGGTTAATTAACTTAGCGGTGTTTCAGCTGAAATGGCCAAAACTGCCCTAGGCCTCAGGTAAGTCTAATGCTGTTAGCAGCATCTTGGCCTTCCACTTTACACTATATCACCTTTGAATGTCTGTAAACAAATTAGGATTGCTTTTTGTGTAGGGCTGTGTAGCTCACAGGGATGTGTGAAAATGTATTAGGTAATGTCTGTAAAGCACTTTAAACGATTTATTCTTTAGCCAGTTTTTCCTAAGGGATACCTTGTCTCACATGATTCTGATTGCCATCTAGCTAGATGATAAAGAACAATCTTCAACTAAACACTTAGTGAGTTGCAAGAGATGACTCATAGATCTTTCACTCTATGCATTCAGAACGTATACTTACATTTCCCATCATGAAATTCTGACTTTCTAACTAGCTTATTTTTTGTGTGTGACATATATCATTTTCACTTTGCAGAAGTGGCAGGTATAACTTCGTGGTTGTTAGAAAAAAGTTTTACTACGGGGGTAGAATAATGTAGTAAAAGAGCGTAGGTTTTGAAAGAACATTTGGAATTTGACACCTGGCTCTACCATTTACTAGCTAAATAAAGTGGCAAATTATTTTACCTGTTGAACTTCAACTTTCTTACTTGTAAATAGAAGATAATAGCACCTATCACTCAAGGTTGTTTTTATGACTAAGTGAGTAATGTATAGTTCTTGACACCCAGGTGACACTCAATAAAAAATTCTCTTTCTTTCATCAAACTTCATTGTAACTGGTAAATTTGCAAGCAGGTGTTCTTAAATCTGCTCTCTACCAGTCTGTATCCACAAGTAAACATATATTTGATAGGGACTGGATATTTAATTAACAGAAAATATCCATGTCAAATGCAGATACATTCTTTCAGATAATTAAGTAATCCTTGATTGAGCCTGCTTTAAAAAAAAACAACAACAACAACCCAGTATGACATTGAATGTCCCATCTTTTTACAATCCACCTTTTTGCCTTATTTCCAGGTTTTAAATAATTTTGATTAACAGTCCCCTCTTTTTTTTTTTTCTTTTTGTCTTTTTCCGTGTCCGGCAACGGATCGCAACCCTCAGTGTCGCCCCCGTACCGGACCGGGACCAGCAACGGGATCGCAGCCCTCGGTGTTGCTCCCACGCCTCGCTCAGCCAGTGAGCGGGAACTGGTCTGCATGTGGGATCTGAACCCTCAGCGGGAGTGCCGCCGCGCTTCTCAAGCGGCGCACTATAGCAGTGCGCCACCGGGCCGGCCCCAACAGTCCCCTCTTTTAATCATAAATAACTGTAGAGATAATTCTTGAGCACATACACACAGAAGGCTAGTTTCATTATGTTTTGACCTGATTATTTATGTAGTTCAGCAAGAGGTATTAACTAAGCACATATGCTTCTCTAAGCATTCAATACTGAGCAACTATAGAGGCTGAAAAATTCTGCCAGGTAATTTCATTAAAAATATAGGATTTAATCATTTAAAAGCCTCTTATTTTTTCTTCTATCCCAAGACTAGGAAATCAAGCCCTAAATCTGTCTACCAAGACCTCACCTTTATTATTTATAGATTCTGGTGAATTCTTTTCTATTTGAAGTCTCCAAATATGCTGAGGTTCCTCTCTGGCCACTGGTAAGTGATGTTGCTTATCACCTGTGAGGGTGACATTTGTAGACATTGCTTTCACACCTTGCTCCTTGATGATGAACTTTCTGTATCTGATTAAATGTCATTTATTCTCAAATATGATTGCAGGTATGGGCTTGTATGACAATGTCATACAGTCATCAGAAAATAAACAAATAAATGTCTACAGTATTCCAAACCAAATAACTATAAATTTCTGTCATCAGTTCATTTGCTTTTATGTATTTATTCCTTGTTCTTCTGGGCTTTGGGTCATCAGGCTGCTTTCATGAAGTTTTCTGTTTCTGTACTAAAATGAGTCCTGGAAATCCCCACTCAGTTTCTATCTACATTGGTCAGTTATGAGGCAGTGTTATCTTTATGCTCCAAAGCTGTTACTCATTAACCTATTCATTGTAATATCAACAATTATAAGTACCTGATATAGTCCTTTCCATGAAATTCTGAGATTGTCCTTCTTTGTTGAAGGCAAAAATCTTAACCCATGAGCAAGCATTGGAAGATATCATCAATGTTCTGTCAACGAGAATAAATGATGATGTTTAATTTACTGGGTGATCAAAATTGAAGATAGCAAAATTCCCTAATGGGGTGAAATACATAATTTTTTAATAAGAATTAGATCAGTGTTTTTCATGGGAGTAAGAATATGGACAGTGAGAGCACTGACAAATCTCCAGGGCCTTTCAATTTTCTCTGTAATGTTTACAATCTCAGGACCATATATATGAGTAATATTTTATCTATAAAATTTATCCTTTAATTTGACTATTCTTTTGATCATTCTTATAAAAGTGTTAAACTAATTAAGGGGAAAATATGTCAAGAAAACCATTATTTTGGGTATCACTACTTTTATAAGGCAAAAGAATAAGTCTTCATGATTTTCCAGGAGTCTTATGGGAAATTTCAAAGATACTTTTATGTACAAAGAAAACCTCCAAGGTCTGTTGTGAGGCTGCTGCATGGAAAAGGAACCAGAATACCCATTTGAGAATTTAAAAGGGGGTCTTTATTGGCCGGCCGGCAACTATCCCTCCAAGAAAGTCTTGGAAGAGAACAGCAGGCCTGAGTTGAAGTTTAGGGTTTTTTTTAAAAGGTACATTTTTACATTAGTCACACAGTTAAAATTATCAAATAGTCACACACTTATAGTTATCATATAGTCACACATAGACACACATACCCTCCTGGCATGAGGAAGGGGTTGGGGGAGGCCTAGTGCAAGCTGATAACAGAATTTGAAACAAGCCAGTTAATTGCTCAGGGGCAGCTTGAGTGGGGAAGAGCAAACAAAATTCAAACTTCTCGAAGTGCAGGCTAATATTTAGCTTTTAACTTCTATCAAGAGGGCTGAAGAGCTGAGGGGGATTTTCAAACAACAACATTTTCTAAGCAATTCAAACACTATTTAAACTTAATCAATCTACCTTGTCACACAGCAAGCAGTTTCACAGAAGCGAATTGCATATGTTATGAAAGTGGGGGTCACCTTATCTCATTTCCAACTCCTCTTTAGGAAGGAATCAAATCATTGATTCTTCAGTACTTAATTTATTATACCTGGTATGTAGGACAGGGAGTTTAATTGACTGTACCCGTTCTCGGATGTAACTAATGAGGCGGGAGACCAAGCAAGGTCCAATAGTGACTAGGAGGAGGAAGAGGCCTGAAACTGTTGTAATTAAAGTTGTTAACCACGCTGACCAAGAGAAGAAGCTCTTATACCAATTATTGTTGTTATTATATGACTCTTCTTTTTCTTTAATGTGCTTTCTGACTAAGGCAAGGCTGTTCCTAATGACACCTGAATGGTTGGTATAGAAACAACAAGCTTCGCCAAGAGCTACATATAATCCCTCTTCTTTAAGGAATAGCAAGTCCAGACCTCGCCTATTTTGTAGGACCACCATTGCTCAAGAGTTTAGGGATTTTTTAAAGTTTATTGACAGATTTTTAAAAATTTCCCTAGGTTTATGTTTATTTGGTGGCTAAGTTTTTGAAGATTTTGTTTTCCTGTGTTAGTAGCCCTTAACTCCCAAGTATAATTTTTAAGCTGATGTGGATTCCCCAGTACGGGCATTACATAGTGAAAGACAATTAATGCAATCAAGGGGGCAAGCGAGAGAATCTTATCTTTAGTGAGTCTTCTGGTGAGTGCTGGACTTTCCATCTTTCCTGGAGTCATTCTGGGTCTGATGAGTCTGGTTTGGAGGCCTATTTGAGTGGGGTGTGATGTATACAATGGCTCTTTCCTGCAACCCAGATGAGGTCCCTTGGCTGGTGCAAATGTGGCACCAGGTTTTTTGTCAGTGGGTGGGCTTCTCGAACCTGATGATGAATTTAGCCCAGCACCTGTTGAAGGGCTTGGAGAGACTGAAGTTAAGTTGTGATTAGTGATTTTAGCAAGTTTTTTATCCCTGAGACATGGGACCAAAGGAGGTGGCCTTCCAAACATTATTTCACAAGGAGTGATTCCTTTTACATAGGGGGTACCTCTGGCTCATAGTAGGGCAAAAGGAAGGAGACTTACCCGGTTTTCACCAGTCTCTACTTTTAGTTTAGTAAGAATTTCTTTTAAGGTTCTATTCATCCGTTCTACCTGTCCTGAACTCTGTGGCCTATAAATATAGTGAAACTTCCAATTTATCTTGAATGCTTTTGCTAATAATTGAGAAATTTGGGCTGTAAAAGCCGGACCATTGTCAGACCCCAAGGATATTGGCAGGTCGAATCTGGGAACAATCTCCTGTAATAACTTAAGTGTTATCTGAGCAGTTTCAGACTTTGTAGGAAAATCCTCTACCCAACCTGAAAAAGGTGTCTTCAAATACCAAGAGATAGCGGTACCCATACTGTCCAGGTTATACCTCAGTGAAGTCAATTTCCCAATGTTCTTCGGGACTGGATCCTCATGCTTTGGTTCCTGCCGGTACTTCAGACTTTTGACCTGGTTTTATTTGGGAGCAGGCCTCACAGTGTCTTACAGAGTTTTTTGTTAGTTTATCCAAATTATGAACATAATAATTTTTCTGCAACAATTCCATTAGCTTAGTAGCTCCAAGGTGCATCCGCTGGTGAAGCTGTTTTATTAATTGTCTACCTAGAGCTTTGGGTAGGTAGATCCTTTGATCTGGCAAAACTTTCCATCCTGCATCATTAACTGAGGTGCCCAGTGCCTTTGCATGAATGATTTTTTCTTTTGTATAGTGTGGGGCTGGTGGCAATTGTGGTGCCCGTATGACCACCATGGACTTTGTTGGCCCCACTAGTTTTAATGTGGCTTCCTTTGCTGCTTGATCAGCAAGGACATTTCCTTGGGCTTTAATTGAGTCACCTTTTTGGTGTCCTCGGCAATGTATGATGGCCACCTTTTTAGGATACCAGATAGCTTCCAGGAGAGCCAAAATTTCCTCGTTTTTTTTTTCCTTTTCTCCTGATGTTATTAATCCTCTTTGCTTATAAAGAGCCCCGTGTATGTGGATTGTAGCAAAGGCAGATCTACTGTCAGTATACATATTGACAGTTTTGTCTTTTTCATATATTAAAGACTATGTTAAGGCTGTAAGCTCAGCTTTTTGAGCAGAGATGTCTCGGTGTAGAGCTTGTGCCCAAATGACCCATCTCAGCATCACTACAGCTGCCCCAGCATACCTGATCCCATCAGTGATGAAGTTGCTTCCATCTGTGAACATCACCTTATCAGGTTCTGTCCAGGGCACATCTGCCAGGTCAGGTTGGAGTCCTTGGAGGGCTTCTATGGTTTTAAGGCAGTCATGAAGAGGCTCCTCTGGGTTGTCATCCGGGAGGAGAGTTGCTGGATTCAAAGCTGTAGTCTTAAGAAATTTTATTCGAGGTTGATCTAAGAGCAAAGCTTGATATTTGATTGATGCAGACATTGGCGAGCCAATGCTCAGGAGCACTCTTTAAAAGAGTTAGCACCTAGTGAGGTGCCACCAGGCTTATATCCTGCCCTAGTGTCAGCTTGTCGGCCACATTCACTAGTAGGGCAGCTGCCGCTATGGCATGGAGACAAGTGGGCCATCCAGCTGCTACATGGTCTAGCTTTTTGGAGAGATAGGCCACAGGCCTCTTCCATGGCCCTAGGGCCTGGGTGAGCGCTCCTTTGGCTATGCCTTGTTTTTCAGTGACAAACAGGGTGAAGGGCTTATTCATATCTGGCAGGGCTAGGGCAGGTGCTGTGGTGAGCACTTGTTTTAGATTATCAAAAGCCTTGTGCTCAACCTCAGTCCACAGTAGGGAAGTATGTTTTCCCCCTGTACTAGAGTATAGGGGCTTGGCTATTTCAGCAAACCCAGGTATCCAGAGGTGGCAGTATCCTACTGCACCCCAAAATTCATGGACCTCCTTCTTACTTTTTGGGGTTGGGATCTTTAGGATTCGGTGAGGGCCATCACCATTGCTTTAGCCATCCTTTTTGTCTGTCTTTCTTCTGGGCCCTCTCTGGTATTATAGACTCTTTGGGCTATTTCAACTAGCTCAGATAACAACTTTCCTTCAAATCCTTCCTGTTTCTGAAGTTTCTTCCTAATATCTGGGACTGAATGGGTAACAAAGGCAATGTTAATCGCCCATTGGTTCTCTGGAGCCTCTGGGTCCATAGGAGTATAGACCCTATAAGCTTCCCTGAGGCATTCCAGAAAAGCTGCAGGGGATTCATCTGCCCTCTGGATAGTTTTTCTCACCTTTGAAAGATTCATGGGCCTCCAGGCAGCAGCACAGAACCCTCTAAGGAGAGTCTGGCAATACTCATCGAGAGCCTCCTTACCTCGGTCTATGTTGGGGTCCCAACTTGGTCGACTAAGGGGAAACACACAGTCAAGGCAAACTGGGTCATCAGAGGCCGTCCATCTACACTAATGATGGTCTTTCAAGCCTCCCAGTGGATGCGCTCATGTTTCTCTGAAGTGAAGAGGGTCTGGAGGACTTGTTGACAATCATCCCACGTGGGCTGATGGGTAAAGAACACAGTCTCCAAGAGGGAGATGAGACCTTGGGGTTTCTCAGAAAAAGGGATTTTAATTTTTCCAGTTATATAAGTCACTAGTAGAGAACAGGATGTACATCATGAATGGTGCCAGGTCTTGGAGGGTTCCCGGTGGGAGGGGGGCTTGGTGCAGGGGGAGCAGGGGTGCAGGTGAAAGACTAGAAGAGGTGGGGGCAAAGTCAGGCTGGTAAGTGGTGTTGCTCCAAGTATGAAGAGGGCTAAGAAGTTCAGTGGAGTCAGGGGAGAGGGGATATGGTGGAGGCATGCTGGGAGAAACAGGAGGTAGTGGGAGAGGTCGATGAAATCTTTGGAAGTTGTCTGCAGGACAGCAGGTGTAGGCGGCATGGCAGAACCTGTTGGAGGGATGGGTTTAGCAACCAGAATTTTCCCTTTCTGCTTATTTGATTTCTCTTGTAAAGGGGCTGCCCCACTAACGGGCTTGGAGTTGCTCTTGCCCATTTTACTGATCAGCACACAAAATATCTTTACTCCTAGAGCAGGGTGCCTCGATCTAAAAGGAGCACAGTCTCAACAAAAGTGTTAGGAAACACCCTATGGATAGAAGGTATAGGAGTGCTAAGAAAAACTTTTCTATATTGGTGCAATCCTTTGGGGCTATAGACACTAATCCTATAGTTAGTGTTAAGATGAGCAACAAAATAAAGGTTAGAGAGACAAGGTGGCAGACACTTATCATGTCCTGTAAAGGCAAACAGGAGGCTATGAAGGGTAAGGAAATGCTGGATTGAGATTATCTCCTAGACCTGTTGGGAGAAGTCTTACCCACAGTTAGTGACATACACTCAACTGACAATACACAAAAGACAGAGACAGTAGCCATGTTCAACACTTAAACTCTACACCATTACTTGGACCAAGGTGCCATCTCGGGGGTCCCTGGACTTGGGAAGTTTGTGCTGTGTCTAGCCTTCTGCACAGTCCTACATCAGAGCTCTGTTACCACACCACTTGAGATCTCAAAAGCTTACAAAGCTTACCTCTCACATAAGCCTTTAAGCCTTTCAAGCTTACTAAGCCTACCTCTCACACAAGCCTACTAAGCTTACCTCCAGAGGTCCATGACACAGAATACTGGCCAGGATGCAAAGCAATAAGACAACAAAAACCCCAATGCCAAGTGAAAAATTTAATCTGCAGTGAGATTAGCCCTGGCCTCGGGAGGGGAGCTCCCCCAGGGAGGCTCATAGCATTGCTTCTCGTCTGGAGCGCTGGTTTTTCTGATTCCTTTAAGCGAGTGACAGGAAATCTCGCTGGGGCCTCCTAATGTTGTTAGGCTGCTGCACAGAAAAGGAACCAGAATACCCAATTGAGAATTTAAAAGGGGGTCTTTATTGGCCGGCCAGCAACTGTCTCTCTGAGAAAGTCTCGGAAGAGAACAGCCCTGACTTGAAGCTTAGGGTTTTTTTTTACATTAGTCACACAGTTAAAATTATCAAATAGTCACACACTTATAGTTATCATATAGTCACTCACAGACACACATACCCTCCTGGTGTGAGGATGGGGTTAGGGGAGGCCTAGTGCAAGCTGACAGCAAGCTGAAACAAGCCAGTTAATTGCTGATAACAGAAGCTGAAACAAGCCAGTTAATTGCTCAGGGGCAGCTTGGATGGGGAACAGCAAACAAAATTCAAACTTCTCTATGTGTAGGCTAATATTTAGCTTTTAACTTCTATCAAGGGGGCTGAAGAGCTGAGGGGGATTTTCAAACAACAACATTTTCTAAGCAATTCACACATTATTTAAACTTAATCAATCTACCTTGTCACACAGCAAGCAGTTTCAGAGAAGCGAATTGCATACGTTATGAAAGTGGGGGTCACCCTATCTCAGGTCAAGGGTTTGGATCCCTGTACAGGCCAGCTACCCAAAAAAGAAAAGAAAATTCTAAAAATTTTATTTTTCTGAATCTAGGATATGATTGTGGGAAAACAAAATCAAAGGAGATATCAGAGTACTTTAGACCACCTATTCAGACAGTATTAGGTGTGCTGAGAAACAATAAATTTAGTGCCTATTAATCAAAGTGACAATACAATATATATATATATATATATATATATATGTATATATATATTTTTGTGACCGGTAAGGGATCGCAACCCTTGGCGTGGTGTCACCCGCACCGCGCTCAGCCAGTGAGCGCACCGGCCATCCCTATATAGGATCCGAACCCGCGGTGGGAGCGCCGTTGCGCTTCCAGCGCCGCACTCTCCTGAGTGAGCCACGGGGTCAGCCCCAATAGTATATTTTAAATAAGAAGAAGGTGACACAAAAGGAATCTTAGCTCTTTCAGAAATTAGGAACTTTAATTTTTTGTTGCTTAATAATCAAAAGGTTTGGCAAAATCAGCACAAAACACAGAAAACTATTTTGATGGGATAATAGAATTTCTGCCATGCAGGCAGGTCACATAGAATGTAAAAGAATAACATTTTACTACCCTTTGTTAATAGAAGACCAAATAGTTCGAGGTAAGTTGTCATTTTAATGTATAGAAAATCTAATTCTGGTGTTACATTGATATAATAGCAGTAAAGGATTCATGAGCTCCCTTCCTTATTTTTTAAACTGTCCTACAAATAAACCCATCAAAATGAATGAACTTTGTCAACATTTGAATACATTTTATTACTTCTTTTTCAACTCATTATCTGCAGTTGAGGCAAATAAATTTTCTTCTGCTTACTTATAACTTTCTATATCTATTCAATATTTGTCTTACACAATCTTTTTCTACATTCTAGAAGAAGTAGGCCTTTTACTTTAAAACTATTTTCCTTTCCTTGAAAACAAAAACACAATTCCATTACCTTGCATACATAGTTGTATTTTTTTTGCTCCTTATTACTTTAGGATTTTTGATTATATGAGTTATAACTTTTGGTCAAACTAGCTAATTTCTATTTCATAGAGAAAACTGGGAGTGTAGAATTACCTATTATACATAGTTTAGCAAATTAGCAAAACTCGTGAATACATCATATCCCCCCCTAGATTCACACACATTCATTTTTCACTTTTTTTAAAATCAGCAAAGTAAACACAATCATTAATATGACCAACAGATGTATCCACTATAAGAATCAAAGATTTATATATTAAAAATATGTTGAATAACCAAATTTCAGTATTCATTTCACTTAAAAATTATCTAAATGTCCAAAGTTATCCATTAAATAACTTGATTCAAGAACAGTCCAAGGTTTTACATTTAAATAAAGATCTTGGATAAGTTAAGTTGACAAACTAGAACTTAAAGAATCATTTATCAGTATTATAATTTAAGAATTTAGACCATTTGTATTCATATAACTTGGTGATTGGGGCTGAAAACTGAGATTCCCTTATATCAATTTAACGTAATCATTTGTTCTAAGAAATTCTTACCTGGGAATACAAAGTTATATGCCAATAAATAACCTCACTATTTGCTTCAGGAAATTCCTGAGAAGCAATTTATAGATATAGTTTGTTTATTTGGCCAAACAGCTCTCCTATCAGGATAATAGATTGCTCACTTGGCCAAAGAGTTGGCTTATAAAAAAAAATTTTACTTATCAAAGGTCATGTCAAGAAACTAGCCTTCCTATGTCTCCCAGTTCTAAAGTACTATATTGTGGACTGTCCTCCATCCCAAGTAGTTTCATGTCTTTTTTTTTTTTTTTTTTCTTTTTTTTTTCTTTTTTCGGGAGCGCCGCCGCGCTCCCAAGTGGCGCACTGTAGCAGTGCGCCACCAGGCCAGCCCTAGTTTCATGTCTTGACCAGCCTGCCTTAAACCACTTAAGCTCAGATCCCCAAGCCCTAGAAATATCCTCCTCCTACTTTTCCATTTTGAGACATTACTAGGGTATCTCAAGGTGGTGTTCTTCTGTAGTAGGCTTAATAAACTTAGCTTTCATCGATCAACAGAAACTGTGAGTTAATAAATGTTTGTTGCTTTAAGCTGAGAAGTTTGTGATGGTATTATTATGCAGCAATAGAAAACTAGTTCAACCATGCTGATAAAACCAGGGAAGAGTCACATGGCTATTTTCAAACCAAAAGTTATCAAACAAGCCTAGTCTATAACAGATTCACCTTTATAATGTGAACTTGTGTTTTCATACAAACCTGCTTCTGATCTTGAGGTTTCCATAAGAATTTTTTAAGCCTAGTTTTAGATGTTCAGTTTCTTTATTTCCTGAGAAATTTGGGAATACTAGAGTTATAGAAGTGCTCATTTTTTCTTTATGAACCAATTAGAGTGGAGCTATTTAGATTTGAGAGACCTTATAATTATTTATATATTCCAGAGGTAGAAAAATGTCACACTCATACAATGAGAGGTAGAGGTTTTTCTTGACTGCACAATACACAGACATACTGAGAGCTTTCAGTTTCAGTTCTACATCGTCAATCATAAATCAACAGTAAATGCAGAACCATAAAAATCACCAGTGCCGATCTCAAGGGGATGTTTTACTTTCTCCGAGCACAAAATGTTTTCTTGATTGAGCAGAGCTCACAAATAGTCAAACAAACAGATAAACAAACAAAGCCTAACTTTTTTTCAGATTTTTTTATCATCTTTTACCCAACAGAAACTGATCCTCATTATATTCTGAGAGAGAGCACCATAGAACTAGATTCCCAAATACTGCTGCCACCAACGAGAAATAACTTGTTGGCTGTGTATAACCAGACTTAGATATACATGAGGTGCTTTCATGATATGATATCAAGATCATCCCAGTGATCTGATGTACCCACTAGTCCCTGAGTTCCACTGTGGAGTTAGACAAGACACGATCATTTAAATAGTCTTTGTCAAGAGCCAGAAGAAAAGAAAGAAATGCTCCCATGGATACTCAGAGAACAATGATCTGGGGTATTCTGGTATCAAAGAGTTTACATAGGGAGTAGGATGACCAAAGGGGCCATATTACTGATGACCCTGAATGTTAGGAAGTGATGGTGCATCATTATTGAGTATGTTAAAATAGAATTCTGTTTAAAAAATATCATAACTTTTATGCTAATATAAAAATGAACATATCTTAAAGATTTTATTTAACTTGAGGAAACAGGTGAGGTGTTATAACAAGTTCAAGAGAGAATTTTAAAAAATTTATAAAACAAGAATATTTAAATAAATATACAAATAGAGGTAAAACTGGCTTCATGGGGGCAGGTGGGAAGGTAGGAATGTCACCTGACTCCCCACTAGACAGAATTTACAAATTTAGTTTGAGATCTCAGGATTATTGGTTCTGGCAAAACAACAACAACAACAACAACAACAAACTTGGGCCAGACTGATTTTTAAAAAAAATTAGTGTATATCTAGGAACATTTAAAAATCTGTACACAATATCTATTGTGGATAGGAAGCAGTTTCTGAATGTACCCATAAAAAATTTGCATCAAGAACATGATTACTTAGAGGTATGTTTTTACTCAAGATCACCACCATGATTATATAGGGGTGTCTTAAAAATGTTTGTAAATGTCATTTTTAATACTGGAAGAAAAATTCTGTTGTGTCTCATGTAGTGTTTAAGATGTCTTCCAAGGAGCTGATTAAAAAAGATGAAACCTGAAGAAAAAAAAAGAATTTACACATTTATAGAGGATAATTATTGTGCCTTGTGATCAGTTATCTACAACTCACAGAGTTGTAAAATAGCTCAAGGACAATGAAGGGTAAGAATCAGATATCTGGAAGGGTATGATCTAAACAATACATACATTTTTACTCTGAGGCACAATTCTTTCCCTGTTATGAGCTCAACTGTCTTGGTAGGAAAAAGGTGGGACAGATTTGAGAATTACTTTAGGGGTGGAAACTACAGAAATTGGTAGTTTCTTGGATGTAGTGAGTGGAAAACAAGATTCAAAGATTTTCATTACAAGTGTGGCCATTGCCAAAGCATTTGGTGGATTGCTTCATGTTGGCTAGGATAATGACTTATATGGTGTTGGAGACAAGGGAAGAGGGAGAAAACATTTTAAGAAGAAATCATTTTGGAAACTTAAGTTCTGCGGCATTGGAAAGGGGTCTCTTTGGGTCGGGGGTTTGCCATTCACTCCATTTTTATTAGCCCTTCCCTCTTAAGGCCACCTCAAATAATCTTGTAATCTAAGTGAAAATAGTGTGCCTGCTTTGCCTAGAAGCTCCTGGGCAAGTTCCTTGGCTTTCCCTTTCAGGATTGACTTGAAATATTTCACCTTTTTTTGGTACACTTGATTTGGAATGATTTATGGACCACAGAAAAAATTCCAAAGGGAGTTTAGGAAAGTCCTGAAGTGAACCGAGGAAGGCATTCTCAGTCCCTGTCTTTTTCCCTAGTGTAAATTTGATAAGAGAATATTCTGAATTAAAAAAAAAATAGTAGAAGAAATTTAAGAAATACTATCTTCTTTTTAAAAGCTTGGTTGCAAAGACAATTATGTAAACAGGAACTCTTTTCATAGTAAAGATATAAATAACACGACATTTTTTCTTTATAGCTAAATAACTGTTTGCTTATCTTACAAAGATCCTTTGAAGCTCAGTTTTATATGAAAGTTCTACTCTAAGTTAGTCAATTTGCTCTTCTGGTTTCCCAACATTCCAAAATTTCAGCTGAAATTAATATAATCTCTGTTTACCCCATATATGGATATGGGGTAATGCATTTTTGTGTTTCATGTTTAAGAAAGGAAACAAGGAGGAAGAAGGGAAGGAGGGAAGAATAAGGAAGAGAGAGAGAGAGGAGGAGGAGGAAGAGGAGGAAGAATAGAGAATTGAAGAGAAGAGAAAAGAGAAAGAAAAAAAAGAAAGAGGGAAAAAAACACAAAAAACAACAAGCCTGATTCTAGTTCCAGTTCAGTCACTAGCTTGTTAGGGAAGAGTTTGGTCACTACTATCGACCTGGGATACCCTTGATTTGAGCACTGGGTAGTAATGAAACCCTCAAACAACAATCTTCCTTAAAATCCATTATTCTAAAGGCAGCAGCAAAGAATTAAGGACAGACATCCCCTAAAAGCTTGTGATTGCTTAACTAGTTCTCTTAAACTTTAGACCAGCTCCCCTTTCTTCATTCCCATTTAATCTCTGTTAAAGGGGATTAGAGAGGGTTTGGGGAGAGAGAAAGAGAGAATCAGCTGCCTAAAATGAAAGTGCTTGACATTCGCTTGTCCTCTTCTTGGTGGAGTTGGGGAGATGTCCCCTAAAAGTTAAGTGAGCATTTGTTAACCCCACAAGCCAAATGAGGGGACCTGCAAGAGAGTCACCCATAAAGACTGGGGGTATCTGCAAGAGAGTGAGACTTCAGCTTGTTTTCTATCAGATCATCTGCTTATGTGTGTACTTACAGATCTGCTTCTATGCCTTTTCAACATAGAGAAAAATACATAAATAAAACAAATGGAAAAGCAGAGAGAGGCAGTGGCCTGTCCTTTCACCTTTGCCTGGTAAGGATGCCAGAGTTCCCCAGTTCAAAGAGACTCTGTAAACCATAGATGAACTTGAGTCAACCTCCTTGTGCCTCAGTTGGTGAGTAGATCTCGACACCAGCAGAGATCACCAGTAGAGATCACTTTGTGATGTATCACCAGTGCACCAGCTGTTGGAAGGTTAGAAGAGTTAGAAAAGGCAAGCCAGAGTGTATCAGGGATCCTTCAGGGTTCCCTGAAGAACCAGCTGTTGGAGGCTTGTTGAAAGGGAATATTGAAGGCCAGATGCTCTCATCCATAGAAGCCTCTATAACCAAGAGAGAACTGACGGGCAGCCAGTTACATACAATTTCAGCTATCTTTCATATTTTTCCCCCTTTTCCCAGAAGTCTTAATATTGGAAGGAACAGGGAATAAGTGTAAAGGAGGATACTGGAAAAAAAGCATACTGAGAAAGAGAATGAGACTGAGGTTTAAAAATGAACTAGACTGGATTTTTAATAACTGTAAGTGACCCAATAGCTTTGAGAGCTGCCTGAGATGTCGTTAAGAAGCAGGAAAGGAAAATTGCGTAGTTCAAGGTTGAAAGCAGTGACTGGAAGAAAGTAAAAATGTTTTATGTTTGTTTTCCCATAGAGATCAAACTACCAATAAACTGATTACAAATAATTGGGATAATTTTGTTGGGTAATACTATGAAACAGAGTAATGAGTAGAAAGTTAGTATGAAGATGGGAGTGGGTAGGAGGCTTCTTTAGCTATGCTCATGTAGGAAAGCCTCTTTGAGTTGAGAGTTTCCACGATGAGAAAAAGCCATTCCTCCAAACTCTGGGGTAAAACTGTAAAATGCCCCAAGATTAAGACTGAGAAAAAAGGCTAGTGTGAACTGAATCCGGTTAGTGAGGTGAGGCAGGCAGTGATAGAAGATAGTTCTGGCAAAGTGGGCAGAGGTCAAGTCACTAGTTTACAGGTCAGTTTTCTAAAATATAGGAATAACAAGTCCAAGTGTTGTTATAAATAGTTCATATTAATCATGCCAAGAAAAAGCTATTAGTTTGTTAACATATATAAAATAATAAAAGAATGAAAGCTAAAATTTCTGCTCTTTGATATTAATGATTTAAAACCCAGAACAGGAAACCTTTCCTCCTGGACATAGCTTTAAACTCCAGAGATGGATATCTCTTCCAGGAACAGTATGCATTGTCTTTCATTACGGCGTAGTTCTTCTATAACCACGTTAAAGAATGCGTGGCCTGAAAGAAACGTGTGCTTAGCCCTCTTGCAGCAATGTTCCTGGCTTCTTTTCTAATATGAATTACAGACCTCTCAGAATAATCCTCAAACTTCTACCTGCTACACTTATGCAAATAGTCACCCTGATCCAACATGATACCTTTTAGTTAATCCTGGAACATTAAGTATTGCAGCCGTCTCAAGGAAGAATCTGAGAAAAAAAATTTCTGTTCAGTATGGAAATAACTCTATAAAGCTTGTGATAAATGAAGGCTTATGAATAGTATATCAGTTATTGTAGTCATCATTATAGCAGATATTTTCTTGGGTTCTTATGGGAAGTTACTTTCTTTGGCACGTTCTTGGGAATTATTTCCTGTGTTCCATTTGCTCTGCGGGATGAAATCCTAAATAATGATGGATGCAGTTCAATTGTTTTGTTAGAGTACTTTATAACTGCTCTTAGGGCTCCTTGTTTGAATGTATATTATATTCTCTTTGAATATTATCTGAGAATATGATTCATAGTTTAGTCTTACTGCTTAAAAAAATCACTTAATGAACAAGAACGAAGGTTGTTCTGGTAGAAAGAGCAATAAACAGCAGAGCAGGTAATTTGTGTTCTAGTCCTGATTCCGCTGCCAAGTGGCCTGTGGCAAATTATGTTAGCCATAGTGTCTATCTCTTCATCTCTAACTTATTTTTAAATTCTCCTTCAGTTTATGTTTTCTGTTGTCCTAAGATTTTCAGTATTTACTAAATATTAACTATGCAATTCAAAATCCTGTTGGCTAGACAAAATTTAAGTTCAAAAATTACGGAAAATATTTAAGCAGTGCTGACTTATATAGTATTTTAGTAAGGAATATTAGTTGCAAGCAAAAGAAGTTAATTGGCTAAATTAAGCAAAAACAGAGGTTGTTTGGAAAGATATCAGATGCTCTCAAAATCAGTTGGAGGCTAGGTAGGGGTCATGCCTGAGAATGGGGTGGACTTGCAGGCAGCTCTGAAGAGCAGAGAAGCAGGAACACAGCCACCACAGCGTGGTTGGAACAGTCTAGATAGGATTCTGCTGTTATGTTGACACTGCTGTATACAACTGTCAATCATTTGTTTTGTTCTTGCCTCACTTGCTCAGATTCACTATGTGCGACAGGAGTGTTCAGTGGCTAAGGTGAGGTCATGTGCCCACCCTCTGACTGTACTTTAGAGATGGCAGCCTGACAAGACAGGCACTTCCAATTACTCTCCACTATGATCACACATAAAAAGGGGGAAATTGTTCCCTAAGAGGAGGTTAGAGTGCGATTAAGTAGAATGGCTAATGACAAATGTCTACTATATATCAAGTCACAGAGACTAGAGAATAAAGTTCAGAGACCAGAGAAGAAAGTTTAGTTAGGAATTATTGAGAGACTACGAAAGAGCCTGGATAAACAGACATCTAGATGAGGTTGATTAAAGGAGATTAAAAATGCTACACCAAAGAAAAAAAGAAACAAACCAACCAAGAAAAACATATCTAAGCCATCTAAATGCAGTCTGTGGGATTTTCAGTGTTATTCTGAATCAACCATATGGCATTCTTAAGTTCTCAGAGTAGCTTTATGGTCACTCATGGAAAAGAGTACAGCGTAACACTGAGCACAGTCTATTCTCTAAACCTAGCAAAATTTTATCTTCTCATCAGAGATTGCTCTCGTTCTTTTTCCAAAGGCATTCTGAAAATGCATAATCACATATCCCAGGACACTGAAGAATTTGTGATTCCTCAGTCTCCCCATCGATTCTGAAGATATGTCATCTCCTACATTAAAGAAACAGGAAGCACATCAATATATGTCAGACAGAGTGAATATGAGATATAAGAAATGATATGCTTTTGTTGTGGTTATCATTTATTATTTGTGTAACATTTTTTTCTTCCCCTTTTCACCAAGATTCTATTGATGAATTTGAATAGGGCAGCTTCTGCAGTGATGTTGCTTATAGTTTGTAGCAACAGAAGCATCTTTTCTTTCCACAGAACCATATGGCCATGCATGGCAATAGCAATCTCTTGATTAGCAGGTTTCCAAGGCTATTAATGACCAAGAAGACCACACAAGACTTCTGAAGCTGAGATGTTTCAGTTAAATTTTAATTCTCCTTCACCCACTATATGTTTAGAACAGACCTTATTTTGTTTTTCACAGAAGAAAACCCCCAGCTTTTTATGGTAGCAACGTGAGAACAAATGAAGACATCCCCCCCCACCACCACCTGTCTCTGTCTCAACATAATATAAAATAAACACATAAGACCTATTTTAAATGTAACATTTTCATGAATATAAACTTGGGAATTCCTCTGTGCTGAGCATGCATATTAGGGACTCAATAAATATCGGTGGATTTAATTCAAAATACATCTGGAAGTTGGTAGAGAAGTTCCTCTTCATGTTGGTTGTCATGAATTTCCATTTCTATTGTTTGTGGTCGTCCTGTAAAGTAGAGCTCTTACTTTTCCCCAGAGACGGTAGGAAAAGCAAACAATCCTCTAGATAACATGAGTAAATATGAGTAAAGTGTATTTACCGTGTCTTACCTTGATGATGGATTTGCAAATCTTTCTGCTTTCATATGTTCAAAACAGAAATTATACAGGAAAAATATCTTGTATTTCCTTATCAAAACTAGCAAAAGTCAACATGTGTAGTAAATTGCAAAAACCCTGTAAATCTGGAATATTTTAAAAAGTGTACCTTTTTTTTTTTTTTCTGTCTTTTTCCGTGTCCGGCAACAGATCGCAACCCTCAGTGTCGCCCCCGTACCGGACCGGGACCGGCAACGGGATCGCAACCCTCGGTGTTGCCCCCGCGCCTCGCTCAGCCAGTGAGCGGGAACCGGTCTGTATGTGGGATCCGAACCCTCGGCGGGAGCGCTGCCACGCTTCCCAAGTGGCGCACTATAGCAGGGGGCCACCCGGCCGGCCCCAAAAGAGGACCCTTTTTGGGTTAGCTTTGGGTGGTTTGTGGG
>NW_007726154.1:940975-1096220 GCF_000696425.1 Galeopterus variegatus | reverse complement strand
GGCAACGGATCGCAACCCTCAGTGTCGCCCCCGTACCGGACCGGGACCGGCAACGGGATCGCAACCCTCGGTGTTGCCCCCGCGCCTCGCTCAGCCAGTGAGCGGGAACCGGTCTGTATGTGGGATCCGAACCCTCGGCGGGAGCGCTGCCACGCTTCCCAAGTGGCGCACTATAGCAGTGCGCCACCGGGCCGGCCCAAAAAGTGTACCTTTTATGGATTAGCTTGGTATGCTTTGTGGCAAGGGGAGGGAGGTGATTATTGACTTTCCCATTTTTAATTTAGTTTTTCTCACTAAAAGTGGCAATTGACATAAGATGGGCTGAGAAAACAACAAAAGTGTACTCCCCCTGCCACCCTCAGTTTGATGTGAAGAATATGCTCTGTTTGTGGTAAATTCCTGTGTGTGTAATGCTGACCAGGAAGCTAGCAATTAATGGGCTGCTATGTTAGCACCATTGCTCAGAAGCAAGAGCAATGTGAAGAAGGCTGCCGGTGAGTGGTGGGTTGTCTATCAGGCCAGCAGCTGGCTTTCCAGACATCTCACAAAACTCTGGGAGGGGGCCGTACTTTGGTGAATTGATCATAGTAAATGATCTGGCCCTGGGCTTGTCTCAGCTTGAAACCCTGAAGTTTTTGTCAATTCACAAGACTGGATGCATTTCTCAGTGACCGATTTATGTAAGCTGTGCTAAGCTCCAAGGCTGATGTCTACAATTGAATGTCCCTTTATTAATTTTTAATGGGAAATATAGTTGTCCCCTAAACAGAGAACTATAGTCTATGATCATTCCATTTTCTCTGCATAGATAGTCGAACATGAGATGTCAAATTGTAGCCTGAAGCTTGCCTGAAGAATGTGAAATCAGAACAAAGGGAATTGGTTAAATAAACATTCTTTAATTCTGTTAATGCATCTTAGGATACAGAGCTTTACTTCTTGCTTTTATGTCTTTTATTAGTCACTGCATTCTAAGTTTAACCATTTAAGGTCCATCTTCCGTCATCTCCCAGTCTTAGGGAAAACTGTATCCCTTCATGTACTGACTGCAGGAGAATTTTAATTTTGACTGTTGCTCTAACTAGGTATCATTTATAAAATGAAATATAAATTAGGGTTACAAGTACAGTTTTTAAAATGTTTATCTAGGAAGCATATAGAAGTCACAAGTATTCTCAGGAAGTTGGGAGTTTAACAAAGTAGAGTAACACTGAATTTCTGAAAAAGCAAGTTGGCCATTATCCACTCTTTTTTTTTTTTTGGATGGCTGAGCAATACACGGATTGAACCCTGGGCCTTGATGTTATCAGTGCCATGCTCTAACCACCTGAACTAACCACCCTGTTATCTACTATTAAAGAAAGAGTTGTCTGTTTTCAGATCAGGAGAGACACTAGATCTGAAGGTCTGAAAAAATTCTGGTCTCTGAAGAAGTATTTAGTGATGAGAATACTTGATCATGCTTCTTTATGACCTGAAGGAAATATCCATGCATATTTTAGGTAATCCTCCTTGGATTTCAGTTCTTCCACATGCCTTAGTAGCAGCAAAGGAGGCATTCTGAATTGTGCAAACCATGGTGGAACTACTGTGTAGGTGAAGTTACACTCTGCTGTGGCTTGTCTCTGGTTGACCTCTGGACTGTCGGGAAAGCCATATTTCATATGTGGGTTTTTTTTTTTTTCCCTTTTTGTCTTTTTTCGTGACCAGCAACGGATCGCAACCCTCGGCGTTGCGCCCGCACCTCGCTCAGCCAGTGAGTGGCCGGTCTGTATGTGGGATCCGAACCCTCGGTGGGAGCACCACCACACTCCCAAGCGGCGCACTGTAGCAGTGCGCCACTGGGCCGGCCCTCATATGTGGTTTTAAATTTCTTACCCCACACTAATTTTAATTTTCCCTCACATGTTCAGTGAAGTCTAATGTGTGATGAAGGCCAATGAAGAAAGGAAAGGACTTGAGGATTGTCCAACTTCCACATTCCTCTTCCCCAGATGCATCCTCAGACCCTTGTGAGCAGCTTCTTGTGAGGAGGCCTAGAGTCTAGGCAATCTTGGCCACGACTGACACTTGGGTACACAGGGACCACTTGGAGGGGTGATATAGAATAGACCTAAACTTAAACTGCTGGGATTCATTTGTATTACAAATAAAAACCATGTCCATTCCCCTCATTACAGAAAGCACGTTTTCTGAGTCATTTTCAGAGTCATCCTGACTCTGCTGGTTCCCAGTCCAAAGTGACTTTGTAGATGACATTTCCTGAAGTTGTTCAAGGGAAAGCAGTTGATAGAAGAAGATTCTTTGTTTGAGGGGAAGCAGGGGAGTTTGGTTTGGGGAATTTCTGATTCAGATAAGGGAGAGACGAATAAGTTTATAGTTTTGAGAAGAGGGAAAAGAAGGAGGGAACTTGTCTGGGAGGCAAAAGTTTCCCAAATGCAGTGGGAAGAGCATATAAGAAGTTACACAGATTTGTGTTTGAATCGCATCTTATCGTTCCCTAGTAGAGTGATGATGAACGAGTTACCTGGCTTCTGTGCTTTAGTCTTGTTAATATAATGAGGGAAGAAGGCATCCAAGTCACAGAATTTATTGTAACATCAAATGAGATCATATAAACAAAGTACCCATTGAGGTGCCTAGCCTACTGTGGTGCTCAAATGCTAGTTTCCTTCTTATGAACCCCAAATGTTCAATTGTAACCAGGTGAAAAAGAGGACTTCTTGGATAATAACCTTTTCTTCCTAGTTGATTGAAAGTTTCTCTTACCTTAATGTGATTGCCTGGGTAAAACCCAGAAAAGAGCTCTTTCCCACCTTGTCTGCAGACGTCCCTGCTGGCAATCTCTTTTCCTGATTCATTTAGTGTACTGGCCCTTGCTGTGATCACCCATATGAGAGGAGATTGGTTCAATTCTGCAAGGAGGAGAATATTTCATTCTCCCCACAGTGGCAGTAATGGCCCTTCTGCCCTTGGGGAGAGAGATAATAGGAGCTACTGACTTATTTGAACGTTTCATCGATATAGTTTTGTCCTTTTCCACTTTTGTCTATTTGATCTTAAGCTTTTCCCCCCCAAAATACTTCTTGATGATATCCAAGGCCTGGGTCCGAAGGTGGTGCTTATTGTTACATTCTCATTCATTTTTCGGATCATTCAAGATGGATCCAGCTAACTTAGCTTTTTCATTGTTTTAGAATTAAGTTACTTCTTGCATCCTTTGATTCTTAGACTTCTTTTCCTTCTGTATGTGTGCTGGATACCATGAATACAATATTACAGTGAACTAACACTTTCACCAAGGAGAATGAAATCTAATCTCACAAAACTTGTTTTTCAAATGTAAGAGCCAAAGATGTGATTACTGGGGGCCCAGGGCATGAAACAAGAATAGAAAAAACAAGAGTATAAAATAAGGCAGATTGTTTTCCAACAGGAGTATAGACATATAATTAAAATGGTTTTCAACCTTCTAGACAAAGCCTAGATTTGACTATATCCTGGATGGCAAGGGGACACAATAAATACCTTGTTTCTTTGACTAACAACAAAAACATCTTCTTAAAAAAAAACAGCAATACATTTTCAACCCTAATGTCTTATACTGAAAAGCCAATCACCTAAACAGAAGATATATGGACAGAGTATGGTTACTATATACCTATAAAATAGTCTAATCTGGAAAATGCTGATCACTTGATTGTCAAAGAGGAGGTAATGATTTATTTGCTACAGTTATCATAGGGACCTCAAAGAAGCCATTGCATGTTAGTAGTTTGATTTAAAATACAGAATATTCTGGTAAAGCTTTTCAATATGAATTTAATTAATTGAGTGAATCAGAGGTGAGAAATATTCTAAATCAATAACTAGCATTCTGATGTGACTTTATGTAATTCCTCCAGAGGAGGTCCAGGAGACTTCTAGTCAAGTCCAGATCACTTGCTACCCTGTTCTCCCAGGAGTAAAAATGAACACATGGGAAAGAGAAAAAGCGTCCCACTTGGGATTTGATAGCTTTTCACGTGTTATTTTACATTCTGTTGCTTCCCCCACCAATTTCTCACCCCTGCTATTTCTTTCACTGAAAACAGAAGTGGTTTTTGGTACATCTTGGTGAATATTGTACATATTGGTACTTTGAGTAAGGTTTTCTATTTCTGTTCACAGTGCAAAAGTGCAGAGCAGGGGAGTTTTTCTGCAGTCCTAATGGTCCCTTTGGCCATAAGCTGACTGATATCCAACTGAATTTAGAAATTGTTATTTAAGATGACCTTCAAATTTGTCGCTTTACAGATAATTAGGACTTAAATTAGATTTCAGAGAGCCAGCATAGCAAGGTAGTTAAGGAATAAGCTCTGAACAGCATCTTCATTCTATACTTTATTAGGTATGTAATTTTGGGGTAAGTTACTTAAACTTACCCAGTTTCTTCATTTGTAAAATGCCTCAGTTTTCTCATTTGTAAAATGGTAATAATCATAGTGTCTACCTGATAGGCTTGTTGTGGATCAATATGTTGACATGTAAGGCATTTACATGTCTCATGATAAATGCAATTTAAGTATTTACTATCTCAGATTTACAATCCATTATTTGCAATTTTAAAATTGGAAAGCTGAAAAAATTGGCACATATTGGAGCAAATTCATTTAGTGGCAAGATCTGACTAGACCTGATTTGTGGCAACTTATAGATTTTATTTACCCCCTTTTAGTGAATATTCATATGTATGATTGAAAATGTATTAATGTGTTTGATTAAGAGCTATGATCAGACTCCCACCCCGCCCCTGGAATTATTACATGTGATATCAAAAACTTTCTTATATCTAAGACATTCTGAATTCCAAAAGACATCAGGTTCCAAGGTTTTTCAAAGGATTGTTGACCTGCATTGTTATTATTTCATCTGACAGGACAGTAGAGCCAATCCTGTTTTTTTTTTTTTTTGATTTGGAGGACACAAGACAAATAGTTTGAAAGTGTGGAGGCTTTCATAACACCGTGGAGTTATACAACACAGTGATCCACCAAGGCAGGGAAATGGAAGTTCTGGTTAATCAGTTATTATGATTAGTACAGACTTGATATGTATGTGATTAGCCATGAATTACAAATTTTTAGAATTTGTATTGAGTATTGTCAACCTCAAAACTTCCTTCAGTAAGTGCAACCCATATTGAGTGAACACTTTCTGCCAAGTGCTATGCTAAGCAATTTACATGAATTTTCATTTAATCTTCTCAATAGACCTATAAAGTGAGTTTTATCAATATCTCTCTTTACACATAAACAAACTGAGAGGTCACATAGATAGTCAGTGAAACTCAAACCCAAGTCCAGGCACTCTAAAACCCATGCCCTTAAATATGAATTGATTATCCTTTAGTGATTCAGAAAGTGTGACCCATGGATTTATTGTGTTCCAAAGACATCGTTAAGAACACTAATAATAATAATCATATTCACAATAATAGTGACTTTCTATATGCCAAACATTTCGCTTAGAATCATAACTCAGCTGTGAGCAATGCCAGTTAAAACGAATTAATTCAGAACACCTCAACAAATGTTGTTTCATCACTAGATTCAGTACTCTGTGTTCAGTGATTCAGGATGAAAGGTGAATAAGGTCTTGCTTTTTAGGAGATTATAATCCCAGGTAAAGTGGTTGCTCTGGAGGTTATTATATATACTTAACTTTTTACTTTCAACTTAGAGTCAATAATGTTCTAGTTCAAATAAAATATGGAAACCTTCCTACCGTATTATTCCCCAACCTATCTTTTATGTAATAATTATCATATGAGGGGATTCTATTTTTAAATAGAATTAAAAGATAAAAATCAAAAAATAAGCTTTATTTCTCAACATAACCTCTGTCAAGTTCAAGACATGCTTCCAAGTGATGATTCCAACCACTTAGTCCATCCCTAAAGAACTGCGGGTCCTGGGAATTTAACCATGTGAATGCAATCTTTCTTACATTATTAACTGAAGAAAAATGGGTGCCCTTTAAAGATTTTATAAGATTAGGGGATAAAAGAAGTCAGAAGGAGCCAAATCAGGATTGTAAGGTGGATGCCTAATGATTTTCCTAGAAACTCTCACAAAATTGCCTTTGTTGATGAGAAGAACGAGCAGGAGCATTGTTGTGGTGGAGAAGGACTCTATGGTGAAGCTTTCTGGGGTGTTTTTCTGCAAAAGCTTTGGCTAACTTTCTCAAAACACTCTCATAGTAAGCAGATATTATCATTCTTTGGTCCTCCAGAAAGTCAATGAGCAAAATGTCTTGAGCATCTCAAAAAACTGTTGCCATGTCCTTTGCTCTTAACAAGTCCACTTTTGATTTGAGTGAACCACTTCCATCTCTTGGTAGCCATTTCTTTGATTGTGCTTTGTCTTCAAGATTGTACTGGTAAAGCCATGTTTCATCTCTTGTTATAGTTCTTTGAAGAAATGCTTCAGGATCATGATCCCACTTGTTTAAAATTTCCATTGGAGGCTGTACTGTTTTTTGCAGCTGATCTGGGCAAATATTTTGGCATTCATAGAGTGGAAAGTTTGCTCAACTTTAATTTCTCAGTCAGAATTGTATAAGCTGAACAAATTGAGATGTCTATGGTGTTGGCTATTGTTTCTTCTGTTAATCGTCATTCCTCTTTAATTAAAACACAAACAAGGTTAGTTTTTTCCTTGTAAATTGATGTAGATGGTCTGTTACTCTGGGCTCCATCTTCAACATCATCTCATCCCTTCTTAAAATGAATTATCTATTTGTAAACTGCTGATTTTTGGGGGGCATTGTCTCCATGAACTTTTCATAAAGCATCAATGATTTCACCATTCTTTCACCCAAGCTTCTACCATAAATTTGATTTTTGTTTTTGCTTCAATTTTAGCAGGATTCATATTGCTCTGACAGGGGATCTTTTCAAACTGATGTCTTATCATTCTTAGTGTCTCAAACTAGATCCTGTTCGAACACATTACCACAAGTTAGTGCAAGTTTATTTTGGAGCAAAAATATTTTGCAATCCATACATAGGTTTTTCATAATATGCATTTTCCATGAACTTTTTGAAGACCCCTCATATGTGTTACATCTACGTACACTATAAATCCACAATAAATGTTATAATTTTTTTACCTAAACACTTAGTATTTAGAAGAGATTAAGTGGTAAAATAGTATTTTATATTTACCGAGATATTTACATTTCCAAGGAAAAAATGAAAATTCCTTTCTGGGGATATGAGTTTTCATCTGGTATCACTTCCTTTCAGCCTGAGGAATTCTATTTAAAATTTCAGCAGATCTGCTAGATGATAAATTTTCTGAGTTTTCTTGCATGTTATAATTACTGCATATGGAATTCTGGGTTGATGCTTTTTTTTCTCAGCACTTTGAAGATAATGTTTCACGGGATGTTGGCCTCCAGTTTCAGGTGAGAATTCTGTGATCATTTGAACCATTGTTGCCCTGTGTAATTATGTTATTTTTTTTCTGGCTGATTTCAATATTTTCTCTTTTTCTTTGGTTTTCAGCAGTTAGGCTATGATGTCCTTACTGATAGCTTCTTAATATTTATTATGCTTGGAGTTCACCAAGCTTATTCAGTCTGTATATTTGTGCCTTTTACCAAATTTTGAAAAATTTTGGCTATTTCTTCAAATATTTTTTTCTACCACAATCTTCCTTCTCATTCTGGGACTCCAATTGCATATATGTTAGGTCTTTTGATGTTGTCCTGGAGTTCTCTGAGGCTCTGTTTATTGTTATGTTGCATATTCTGGTACAGTCTTCCAAAAGTTCTGATTTTTTTGTTTCAGCAGGTAATAAACTTGTCTGGACTTAAACTTCAAACTCTGTTTCTTGTGTGACAGGTCAAACCAGAGTTATGTTCTTTTTATCTTTATCTGGATTTTTTTCTAGCATGTGTGTGTGATTTAGGAGCCAGCTAGAGATTAAACATATATATTGATATATAATTTACAATTTTATATATCAAAAATTAATCCAACATAATTGTATATTTTGATAAATTTTAGTTAATTTGTGTATTTGTGCAACATTACCACAATCCTATTTTAGAACATGTTTTCATCCCCAAAAGTTTATTCCTGCCCATTTGTTGTCAATCCTCATTCCCACCCATAGCCTTAGATAACCATTGTTCTGTTTTCTGTGTGTGCAGATTTTTCTTTTACAGAAATTTCATATAAATGGAATGATACAGTATATAATCATTTGTGTCTATCTTCTTTCAACTAACAGAATTTTTTTGAGGTTCATCTATGAATATGACTATATCAGTAGTTTATTGAATATGTCAGTAGGTTATTCTTTCTTATTCCTGAACAGTATTTCATTGTGTACACATAACACAATGTGTTCATCTATTAACCAGTTGATGGACATTTCAATTGTTTCCAGTTTTTGGCTATTTTAGTTAATGCCATCTTGCACATTTGTGTACAAGTCTTTATGTGGACAAATGTTTTTATTTCTTGCCGTCTCTACTTCTAAATGCAGGTATTGGATTCTTATTTCACTTATTATCTTTTTCAGTTCTGCAATTTCCACTTTATTCTTTTTAGTAGATTTCTGGGGTTTTTTTGTAAATTCTCTATTCTTTTCCAAATGTTCATGAATAAATTAAACACTGTTCTTTTAAAGTCTCTAATGCTAACTTCACTATCTGGGCTCTCTTTAGTTCTGTTTCTATTCTCAAATTTTTCCTAGTCTTTTGTTACATGTTCTAATTTCTTGTTTTGCCTACTACTATTAAATGCAATATTGGAACTCCTGTATGAGAAATTATAGACGCCCTAGATGATGATGTCTTCCCCTAATGATAATTTAATTTCATTTTGGCAAGCAGATAAAAATATGGCAGATCACCTTGATCTAAGTCGAGTGGATTCTGTACTCTAATGAAGACGGTCTAGTTCTAATTTGCCTCCATTCCTAGGTCATAGTCCTTCTTTCTAGGGTATAGCCTTTCTACAGTCTCAAGCAAAATATGGGGGTGTTTTTTAGGTCCCCCCAGCTTTTGGGAGTCCTGAACTATAATCTACAGGCCCGCAGTACTACAATACTGCTAAAATTTTTGCCCAGCCCTTTGGCATACCACTACTTTCTGCTAGTTTTCTGGGAGTCTTCCTTTGTGTAGTTTTGGAGATGGCAACCCCTTGCAGGGAAATTGCATGCAGAATTTCAGGCTTACTTTTGTGTGTTTTCTCTTCTTCCTCAAGTTTTAACCCAATTAGATGCCGTCAGTACCAAACCCTGTCTCTTCAGCCCAGTGAGAATGTTGTAATCCAGGTTTGTCTTTCTGTTCAGCCTCTATTTCTCTCTTCTGCAAATCTGCTGATGCCTTGATGGAAAACACAGGGCAGAGACTCACCTCAGTGTGCTTCCCTTCTCTCCAAGACTGCTCCTTCTCAAGTTCTACCTGCCTTAGGGCTTTCTGATGTTGTCCACCGATTGTTTCATGCATCTTTTAGTTAATTTTGGCAAGAAGGTTTTTCTGATATAAGTACTTCTGAAATAGCTGCTAGCGGAGTTTCCACGACTTTCTCTGGAAAAGTAAACAAGGAAATCCCTACTTTTTGCTGCGATATAGTTTTGTCATAGCAGTGAGTAATATTTAAAAAACAAGTCAGATACTTTCATGGTGCTTTAATTTAGAGTTTTAGTTGTGACTAAAAGACTTTGCATCAAATAAATACAGAGAGCCTCCCCCCATTATAAATCAATGCTATAAAATTTACACAAAGATGTGATAATTTAAAATTGTAAAAGAAAGCTGGTTTCTTGGTGTTATACGAGGATACTTCAAAAAGTTCATGGAAAAATAGAATTGAAAGATAATGCAAATCTTTCCATGAACTTTTAAAAGTACCCTCATATATAAGGGAGCTCAACATATGTAGTATATAATATATTAAAGAAAAAAAACTTTATTGTACCATATTTTGGCCCATAGTAGTATGCCAGCTACCATTGGCATTTAGTTTATTTTTATCTTAGAATGAAAAAATAAATAAATAAATAAGGAATGACAATTCAGGTAGCCCAGTTCTCTTTAAAATGTCTCTAATAAATTTTGAACTACTTGCCACATTTTCTTTAAGTAACCTTTCTTGAGAATTGACAGAATCTTTCTATTGCTTTTAGTTTTATCCGAAAATATCATAGCACATAGAAAAATATATGTTGATATTGCTGTTGGTGACTATCAAGATGTGTCTTCTGCTGAACACTATTTTAAAAGTAAATGATTGACAAAATATTTTTCTATTTACCCTTGCCTAAGTTTTTGCTAAGTATCAGGATGGAAAATAATCATTTCTGCCTACTCACTGTCACTGATCCTTTCACAATTATCAAAAGCCTTGACATTTTATTATAACCAACATGATGAACATTTCCTTTAAAAAAAAAAAAAACCTTCAGCTTGACTTACAGAATTGCGGACAATTAATCTGTAGACAACAGGTAATAATGCAAATAATTCTTGTCTATAGACATGCAAAGAAACTCTTTCTTTCTTTTCTTTTTTTTTTCCTTTTTGTCTTTTTTCGTGACCGGCAGATCGCAACCCTCACTGTATCAGTGCGCCACCGGGCCGGCCCCAAAGAAACTCTTTCTATGTAGAGAAAACACTTTTCCTCCTGTGGAAAAGCCAGTTTTGCAAATTCATGTCAATATTCTAGATTTATAAATTTATCTTCTTGGAGGTCTCCTTTGAACCCATCGTAGTGGGTCTCTCACTTAATGTGTTAAATAATATTTTTGACCTGAGTTCATTTTATATTTGTATGTGAGTCATGTTTACCTTTTCGAAAATTGTCCCTAGCATAATGCTTCCTTGGGTGTAGTCATTTGAAGAAATTATTTTTATTTTAATTTAAAATTTTTACTTAATATTAGCACATTCATTCTTACAAATCGTGATATTTCTTTATGCCCTTTGCCCTACCTATTGCTTCATTTGTGGAAATTCTTAAGGAAGAAATAAATTCAGGTGTGGATGGAATTTAGGCAGATTTGAGGAATGATGCTCCATAAAAGTGGGAAAGACAAGAGCCTGCTTCCTTCTCCAGGCTTAAATATAGATTCACTCAACATAGGAAATAGGTCTATAAGATTACAGAGATTGCTCAGGGGGTCGTTGTTGTTGCTTGTGTTGGTAGTGCTTATATAAAATCTATTTTTGTGTTGAATCTGTTATGTACACTGCAATCATTTATAACTCGATTTCTTGTTTTATTCTCTATTTCAAAGGTTATAGACAGGTTCAGTAACTAAAACTGCCCATACCTCTGATAACAACTATCAATAAAGAAGTGGTGGAATAGCTAAAAGCATGAACTATTATGTATTCCCAAATTGTTCAGATGTAGGACAGTCTATTAGGCTACTTAACAAAATAAAATCTTGTACATGAAATGCAAGGAATGATTTCCCCATTGTTACTATCACACTAGATGTGCAGGACCTCATCTCTTTTATCTTGGGCTTAGAGGATTCCTGAAGTATCATAATCAGGAGGGGTATTTCCTCCATGGGCTATTCAGACATGACTGAGTAAAATCTTGTAACCCAGGAGGCATCATCCCTGCCCAAAATCAATAGATGAAGCATTGGATTCTAATTAAGTCCTTTTTTGTTGCTAATGAGAAGTCAACTAGGATAGTGACATTCTCATGCAAGTGAAGACTCCTGCTTACTCAGCTTCCATTCAGCACCTGGGCATTGAATAGTGCTCTTGGTAGTGGTCCATAATTATGTCCACCCTCTTATTCCTTCCTAAACAGCAAGTCACCTTCTCCCTTTTTTGGGCTCCCAAGATCCTGGGACTCCTTCTGGTATGCCCCTTCATTTATTCACCTCTCTCTAACTTCCTTTTAGCCAAGGATGGGGGAAGGCGAGGAAAATTCATTCATCTCTTTTTAGGTTTCCAACACAGGCACTGTCTTTTCCCTCAAATTCAGTTCTACTATTCTTTTCACAATAAATCTTGGTGGCTCCTTACCCTTAGAGGCTGAATTATTAACAAGCAAAATATTAGTTCTTTTTCTTAATATTCAAACCCCACCTATGGGCAAGGGAAAATATTGGTATTCCATCATTCTCTGCATGAAAGAAAGGAAAGAAAAAACTAAATAGTTTAAGTTTTCATATTATAATAGTCACAATATTGGTGTCTTGTCACAGAAAAACTCTTGATTGAGAGGCTTTAGGAGGTGGAGAAATAGGTATAGAAACTTAAAAGCTCCCCTCATTACCCTATTTCCTTAGGTTCAGAATACAGAAGGAATACTATACTGGTCTAGAATCCCCTACATAGCCACTTGAGGTCTGATATATGTATTTCAAAGTTCAAAAATTTTTAGATTTTACAATAGTAACATAAATTAATATACCACTGTTGGGAAAATAGAATGGGTTGGTCAGGACCCTCACCTTGGGTCTGGTTGGGTGTGGTTCAGCACATCCTTTGTAAGCAAATTTTGTGTGTGTGTGTATGTGTGTGTAGTTAGTGTGCATGCATGGAGCCCCAGCTTTGCTGGTGTCTGCCCTGGGCTGCTGCCACCACAAGTGGCCATGCTTTCCAACCTATGGCTTCCAAGGACCTGTTTGCTGGTTACCTAGCTCATAGACCTGCATATAAGGGGTCTGGTGACCCAGCCTGGCATGTGGGTCTGGGGACACAGCCTGGAGTGTGAAGGGTCTGTGACCCAGTCTGGAATGGGCTTGAGGGGTCTGTGAGCTCCTGACCCAGCCTTAGCTTGACAATTGGCCCAGTCAATGCAGGATTATGGGCAGGTAAAAGAGCTCTACAACAACATATGAACTTATTATGTGACTTCTTCAAGAGGCACCTAGAGCAGAGCAGCACTGCTTAGTCAGAAACATGGATTTTTTTTTTTTTGCTGTAAACATTTAAATATTCAGTCTTTAGAATAAGTAAAGACTTTAAATGTCCTCTGGTTCATTAAGATCAGTTTTTGCTACTAAATGATTTCAAGTGGATTGTATTTTGCTGCCAAATACATTTTAAAGTTACTTTAGATTTTCAGAGTTTTCTGGATTTTGGAATTTTGAGTAAGTGATTTGGGCTTATATTTTCTCAATTTAGGGTGCCATCAGTTGTAAAATGCACTATCCGTGTAATGACAGATTTGAGACTCAAAAAATAAATGCTCCATTTATTATTATTTTATGTTTTTACTTTTTTTTTTTTTGCTTTCCCTTGGTTGTATTGCATTGCGAGCAGAGAACATGATGTGCATAATATTAGGGTTTGTTTGTTTTGTTTTGTTTTTAATTTGTTGAAACTTCCTTTGTAGGTATCACATGGTTATTTATTTAAATTTTTTATTTTTATTAGAAAAAAATTTATTATCTGAGTGTGTGTGTATTCTCAAATATGTATACACATATGAATATATACAGATTGATGTGTATGTACACAGGTGTATGTATAGATTTACATATGTTAGCAAACATTAAATTATGTTATTCAAACATTATCCATATTTATTTATTTTGAATCTGCTTCATCTGTTGCTGTCTGAGGCAGATGTCTTAAAGATTTCTACTATAATTGTGAAGTTGTTAGTTTCCCTTTGAAGTTTTGAATTTTTTATTTTTCTGATAAATATGTGGATTGGTGCTTAACATTTCATGACTTTCATATAAATAAAATATTCCTCATCATCTCATTCACTTTTGCCTTTTTTTTTTGTCTATGACATTGTCATCTTTCTTTTTATTAGAATTTTCCAGTACTGTTTTTTTTCTTACTCTTTTTAAACCTGCTTGTATCATTTTGAGATGTGTATCATGTTAACACTTAATTTTTATTAACAGAACTTTATCAATTTAAATCTATTCTGGGAATTTTACTTATTCATATTTATTCATAGTTACTATTATGTTTAGAATTATTTCTGCCTTTTCATCTTGAATTTTTAATTTGTTATGATTCTTATTTCTCTTTTTGTTATTTCCTTTTTTATGTTGCATATCTATTCTGGGAATTTTACTTATTCATATTTATTCATAGTTACTATTATGTTTAGAATTATTTCTGCCTTTTCATCTTGAATTTTTAATTTGTTATGATTCTTATTTCTCTTTTTGTTATTTCCTTTTTTATGTTGCATAAAATAAGAGGGTTTTCTTCTTTTTTTTTTTTTTTTTTTTTTTTTGGTTAAAATTTTTTCCTAAAGCTGAAAAATAAGATAAGGGAAATAAAGCATATCCTTTCATGTTATACTAGGGGATACTAAGTACTATCCATAGATTATTTAATGATCCAGAGAAATGTGCCCGTGCTTAAATTTGCTACTTACTATTTGATTACACTGTATAACCTAGACACTTTGAAGTTACATGTTAATTTACAGATTTTTGTCCATTAGAAATGGCAGTTATATTCATAATTATTTTGTTTTGTTTTTCCTATAGGATATGTTATATTGCTAAAATATAACTTTCAAAAATGTAAAAGTATGACTGGAAAAATGATTACATGTCAAAGATTTTATTTAACTTATTTATTAATGAGGGAACCAGTAAGATATTAAGACAAGTTCAAACAACATTTGAGGAGCTATATATTTATGCCATTTAATAAAATGTTAGAATAAAATTTAAAAACAAAACTGGCTAATGTTCTACAGGACAATAAACCTTTGAGCTTATGTTTTTTTATCAGAATAAATTATTTACATCTCCACTAGAAAAAAATGTATAAGTTAATATGTAAATTCATAAAATCTGGAACCTTTCATCAATAATAAACAGTGAGGCAACAAAGTATATTTCTATAGATCAAGGGTTGCTAACCACAAATCTGGCTCTTTATGAGCCAAACCCAGCTATGCCTATCAGTTATATGTTACTTTTGGCAGTTTTCGTGCTACAATAACTCAGTTGAGTAGTTGTAACAGAGAATCTACAACCTGTAATGCCAAAAATGTATACTGTCTGGTGCTTTATAGAAAAAAACTTGCAGTATTCTGCCTTAAGTAATCCTCGAGTAGGTCTTTGCACCTTTATGACTTTGAAAGAATGTCCTGCCTTACTTCCAAGTTTTGGATAATTTTTCTTAATAATCTAACCTAACAATTTTATTCTAACATTTTTTAGATGCTCACAAATAAACAGTTTATAAATCATTTGATGTGTTCTTTCTGTATTTCTATGAGTCATATTTTTAACTTTTGAAAATTATTCTTTGATGCTTTTTTCTCTCTATTTCCTTCACATTTTTAGTATACATACACTTACACTATTTTTTATTTTTATTTTTTGGTGACTGGCCAGCACAGGGATCTGAATGCTTGACATTGGTGTTATAAGTGCCATGCTCTAACCAAGTGAGCTAACCAGGCTTTAAAATGTAAGCAATCATCATCTCTACCTCCTTCTTTCACCCCTAAAAAAATAAGAACTAGGCTTGTTTGTCCTTCTAATTTGTTATCTTCTTATATTGTTGATGAGAAGCCTAACATCAATCTGATTTTTCTTTCTTTGTGAGTAATCTTTTTCTCTCTCTCTTTCACTTCTGGCTTTTAGAATTTTTTTCGGTGTTTTTAAAAATTATTCTGTAATAATTTCCAAGTTACAGAAGAGTTGCAAGAACAGTGTGAACACTTGCCATATCCCCTTTACCCAGATTCTCCAACTGTTAACATTTGTGCTCTCTCTCTTTAACTCTCTTTCTTATATATCTATTATTGTTATTTTTTTTCCAAATAATTTGAGAGCAAATTATAGACATGATGCTCCATCACAACTAAATATTTGAATGTGTACTTTTCCAAAACAAAGACACTCTTTTAATGGCAATACAGTAATCCAAAGTGGAAATTGGTATTAAGCAACATTACAATCCAATTCACAGATCCATTCAAATTTGTCAAATGTCCCAACGGTGTACGTTTTGTGTGTGTTTTTTCTTTTCTTATCCGGGATCACATGTATTTATTTTTCATGGGACTATAGTATCCTTCAATCTGGTGTAGTTCCTTGGTCTTTCCCTGTTGCAGTATTAAAGAATAGGCCATTTATTTTGTAGAATGTCTCTGTTCTAGGTCTAATGAATGTTTCTTTATTTCCAGACATAGACCTAGCAGACTTGCTAGGACTACCACAGACATGATGCTGTGTTCTTCTTAGTGAGTCTTATCTGGAGGTGGGTAGTGTTGACCTCTCCCCCTACTCATGATGTCGACCTTGATCGTGGTGTTTTTCACAAGATTTCTCCATTGTAAACTCGCCATTTTCCCCTTTGTAATTTTTATGTATTTTGGAGAAAACCTTTGTTTTATACCAATATACTGTTCTTCATCAAGCCTCTACCCAGAAGACTTAGCATCAATTGAGAATTCCCATCTGAATTAATTACCACTATGATGGTTATCTTATGGTAATTTTCTATTCCTGTCTTTCTACTTATATTAACAGAATTCTACTAAGGAAGTTTTTCTTGTCCCACTTTTATGTATTATGTATGCGCGTATGCATTTATGAATGTCTATATTGACTCAGGGATGTCTATTTTATTTACTAGGTTTAATCAATTCCTGTCATTAATGCTCAAATTGTTCAAGATTTGGCCAGCATGAGTGCCTTCAAAGCTGTCTCCTATGACCATTGACATGCCCACTTATTCTTTAAGTACCTTCTTACTTTCTGGCACACCAAGATATTCCAGACTTATTTTATATTTTTCTTGCTTTCATCCTAGAATCAGTTGTTTCCCCAAGGATCTTGACTTTCTTTCAGTGGAAGACGGAATTTTGAAACAACAATCTGGGTACGCACTTATGTTCATTCTGAGTTATTAGAGTCTCATTGCTTCTCCATGAATGAAGTTAGAAAATACATATGTGTGGGCTGGCCCCATGGCGCACTCGGGAGAGTGAGGCGATGGGAGCACAGCGACGCTCCTGCCGCAGGTTTGAATCCTATATAGGACTGGCTGGTGTGCTCACTGGCTGAGTGCAGTGCGGGCGACACCAAGCCAAGGGTTGTGATCCCCTTACCGGTCACGAAAAAGACAAAAAAAAAAAAAGAAAAATACATATGTGTATATGTATGTTTATAGGTGTGTAGAAACATACATATGCACATATATTGCTACATACATATCTATGTCTGTTTATGTATCTACTCGTATAAGTATATAAAAACAAGCGTGAGTTCACACTGAAACCTCCAATTTCAATTTGACAACTCAGGGCTCTTTCTAGCCTTCCCCTTTATCATATTTGCAATTCACTTCTCCAACACTGAAAAATCTGGCTCCCATTATCCTTAATATATTTATGTCTTTCCTCAGTCCGCTATATTTACCTAATCTCTTAACCACAGCAGCTATCTCTTTGGCCATTAGCTCCACTATCACCTCCTCATGGCCCCTCTTTCTACCGCCTCCATGCCTACTTAGTCACTGTCTCCACTGCCACCTCCTTGAATCCATTGCTGGTCCTACGCCCCACAATCTTTTCAGTCCCAGTCACTCTACTGCCTCCTGTGCCTTTGGCCATGGTGCCACCTCCAAAGAAAAAGCAGTGGAAGAAAGGAGAACAGTTCGGTAGAGGAAGAAGAGGAAAAGAAGGGTTTCCTTCTTCATGTTCTGAAATTTTACTCTGATATTTCTAGATTTCCATTTTTTTATATTGAATTTATCTTTCTGGTAGCACACTGAACCTTTTTGACAGAGGAATCTCATCAGTTTTTATTCTTAGAAATTCTCTGCCTCCATTGCTCTAACCATAGCTATTTCTTTTTTTTCTTTTTCACCACTTAGGGAAATTCTTTGTCAGATATTAGAACTCCTGAATCTCTTTGCTATGTCTATTAAAATTTTCTCCATAGTTTATATCTCATTACCTCCGTTTTATGTTCAGAAAGAATTCCTAAGCAATATATTCCAGCTCACCAATTTACTCTGCAGTAGATATATGTTATTCAGTCTATATGTTAAATTTGTGTATTTTAATGAGGATATTTTTAAGTTCTAAAAACTTTATCTGATTGTATTACTATTCCTAATTCATAACCACTTATTCTTTTTATGTATTTGATAAAATTCTCTGCTTTATTTCTCCTATAGTACTAAGTATTCTTTGAAATCCTTTCTATTAACTTAGTTCCTCACATGTTAAGTTCTTTCTTGTGAGGTGAGGGGCTGATTTTGTTGACTCTTTCATGGTGTTGCCATGGACTTGGTAAATCTTATTTGGCAGAATTCTCCTACATATATGCTGGGCTGTGGCAGTATCCTATATATGATCTGATGGACTCCCTGCGGGCATGACGTGGTTCTCCTTGTATAACATGACATGGCTATAGCCAGGACAATATTTTCATTCAGGATCACTATCTTGATTTCTTAGCACAAAACTTGTGGCATGCTCTAGATGTAAAGGCCCCAAAGATTTCCTGCTTATATGCCTTCCAGTTATAATGGCTTTTCACACAGTGGATGCCTCCTAAGTTAATGGCTATAGTTTTGTCTTGCTGCATTATCTGCCATTCATTCTTTTAGTTACACCTCACAGCTTTTTGCTTGCCAAGTTTTCTCTCTTATTAAGTAAGACCCATCCTTCCTCCCACTCTCCATTCCTCCCTCCCACTCACCCTCCCTCCCTCCCTTCCTTCCTTCCTTCCTTCCTTCCTTCCTTCCTTCCTTCTATTCTCTGTTTGGTATGGGAAGAAAAGATATCAACATGTGTTTAGTCTGCATGTTAGAACCAGAATCTATAAATAAAATTTAGGGTTCACCAGTCAGCTCAGTTGGTTAGACTGTGGTGTTATAAAACCAACGTCGAGGGTTTGGATCCCCATACAGGTCAGCACCAAAACAAACAAACAAACAAACAAACAAAAAAATTAGTACCTGTATGCTAATAAATTTATGTAAGCAATTTTATGTCTGTAGCTTCAAAAAGATTGAATCTAATTCTTCTTCATATTTGGAGTCTAAAGCCTCTCCTAAATCACTCTCATCCATAGACAGTTATATATAGCACCATATGGAAAACCCACTTTCTGAGAGACTAACTTCTTTAACATGTTAGGATCAATACATTGATACTATAAATGGGAGAACACTGAGAGTTTGTCTGCTCCTCCTATTTGATTAAATTCATACTTCCTTTTTATCTTTAATTGAATTAAGTATTTCTGGAAGTTAAATAGCTTCTCTTGAAAGTCAGCCAGACTTTTGACAGATATGGGGGTCTGACTCTGGTTCTTTATAAGCATGTATTGTTTGCACCAATCTCTCCTAGCTTTGAAAATCTGATGATCTATTAAAAAGATTTGGCAATTTCTATTGCCTTTAATTGCATTGCCTGACTTCTTCCAGGTAATCTTTAGCTTCTGCTATCACAATAACATTTCTTTCAGTGCTGCTTTGTACTGTAATCTTTTTGGAAGTATTTTAAGTGAAGATCTGGAATCTGAATTTAAGTCAATGTGCAACTATATAGTGTGGGATACCAATGCAAATAACAGGGTCACAAATCAATGACGAGATTCCTTCATTACTTTGGTAAGTTTGTTTACGTGCAGACAATGCCAGCGACGTCATGACTTAATCCTCAAAGTTTTCTTTCTTTTTTTGGGGGGGGGGCAGAAAGTGTGAAAACGAATGCTTTAGAGTGAAGGAAATGTGGTATTTTTATCAAATATCTACTATAGTGAATGAGAGAATAGAAAGAAAAAGGATACAGTAGTCACAGAGTAAGAAGCAGCAATTAAATTGGTTCCTATATCAGATAGGTCTCCTCTGGCTGCATAGGAAAGGAAACCTAACTCCAAGTAGCTTAAGAAAAAAGAATATATTGGCTCACATAACAGAAAATTCTAGGGGTTCAATACAGGACTCAAATCACATCATCAGGACATAGTCTTGCCATATCTCTCCCTTCTGCCATTCTCTGTGTTGAGCTCATTCTCAGGCTAGCTCTAGACTTAAGTTCTTCAAGGTTCAAGTTCAGAGGAAAAGGAAGAAAGTGTCAACTCCAGCAGTTTCCACACAAATCTTGGGAGCCATTGTAATGGTACCAACTTGGGTCATGTGTCCCCTGATTCAATCTCCTGAGGGATCTGTTGTTCTAACCAGCTAGGGACCAGGATGGTGTGCCATCAAAACATATGGATTGGGAGTTAAGGGATAGACAAATAGTTTTCCAAGGAAATTTGTGCCATTTAACCTAAAAAAGCAGGGGATGGATATTGGGAAGTTCAGAACAGCAAAATGCCTTAAAGATATGATTGGATATGGAAGACACAGAGAGAACAAGATTTTAGGTTTTTAACTACCATTTATAGAGTGTGCAAGTAGCTATACATTTCAGTTTTATTACAGAACTATAAAATTATAAAGATTTTAAAAAGACTCTATTGTGCATCATCAGTCTTACATAATATTTCTGTTCATTTATGTATAGACTAAAGAATGTTTATTTAGGATCAAAATTTTTAAATAAGAAGGAAAAGGAATATATAGAGTAAAATAGAAAAGTAAATGTTTCGTTAATTGATCCACATGCTCTTGAGACTGTTTTTATTTTTTATGATGATGTGGAAAACATTGATTACAGTACTCTATTTGGCTCTGGTGAATAGGTAAATAATAGTAAAAAATTCTGTTTGCCAGAAAACTAGGGGTAAACCAAACTCTATTGTTTATTGTTCCCATAAATCCCAGATATGGCATGCTGCTTCTGGTCACATCTCAATTATTCTTGTTTACTGATCCATACAGTAGCATAAGTATATGTAAAATGTGATTGTAGTGTGTGCTTCAAAACTGATCTACAGCAACTTTCTTCTGAGATCTTAACACAGGTAAAAACAGAAAAATAGAACAAGAAGAAGAATATAAGTGGCTGGCTTTCTTAACTGATAATACTCTTCATCTTTATACCCTGTCACTCTTCCCGCCCCCCTAACCCTCCCCCCCACTAGATACACACAGAAAACCGAGTTGTCCTTCCCTCAGAGCACAAGATCATAACTAAGCTAGAGTGTTATCTGCTCTTAGCTTCTCTTAGGCTTTTGCAATAATAGATGTAAAGTGTGGTCTGTCTTAAGGGTATTTGCATTATAGAAGGAAGTTCCTGAGGACTCTAAATAAACCCTAGGAGCAGTAACTGGGAAGAGAGGTTCTTTGGGGGATGCCCTAGCCCCACATTTTCTGTGGAGCTGCAAAGATGACCCAGGCATTTTTCACAGTGTTTCTGCTTATGGATGTAACCTAGCTGCCTCAGAGTACATCCACTTCTGGGCATGTGTGTGAGAGTGACCTAAAGATACTAGAATCCTCCCCTCTTCCAGTTCATGAGAAAGTGAATAAATAAAGACTTGGCAACCATCTCACAGAGGCTGCTGACACCTGCTCTGAACAAATCCCAGGGCAATGTGCTTTCTATCTTCATTGCATGTTCTGCACGAAGGACTGAACTTTGTTTATCCTCCATCCAGCTAAAAAGATTATATTTCATGGCCAGCTGGTTCCCTTTGAGGCAGAATTTGGCTCCTTAAATATAGTACTTGTCTAGCTAAATGTTTTAGTTGTTTAACAAAGGACACAAAATCGTGTTTTCTTAGTAGTTTTCTTCACTTTTCATTAATCTAATAGAGATTATTCTTTGTTGATATTTTTGTTTGCTTCCCTTTCCCTTTGTTGATATTTTTGTTTGCTTTCCCAAGAACAGTATAAAAAGACCAAATATTCTATTTCTGTAGAAAAAATTCCTTCTACTTTATCATGATTTATAGCACTCTACTTTTGAGGTGTGTATATTATCACAATAGATCTGGAGTCACTGGCTTTCAATTAATATAAATATTCTCAATTAATTTTGGAGGAAGACTTTTTTCCTTCTGTTGTATTTCCTTTTGCTGCTATGTATTATTTTCCATGCTCGCCTCTCTCACTATAGCTTCGTGTGCTTAGAATTCAAAATTTGTCACAGTGAGAAGTCATTAAGAAGTATATCTGCTTCTAAAGACCCATAAACATCTCCCAAAGCCCTGCAGTGAATACTCACGGTATCTATTGCAGTGCCTTGCACACAATATGCATTCTGTCTTGCTTGTTATTTGAGTGAAATAAATGTAAGTAGTTTTTCATTATCTGTGTTACTATCCCCAAATTAAAAACAGATCATAATATCAACTTTTTTCCTAAATATTCTTTTATGGACTATTTTGATGTTTATGCTGCTCATTTTCACAGAGTCCTAGCCTGCCATTGTGAGCTGCGTCCTCGTGAATGAAGTAGACTCAGATGTGACAAAGCTTCAGACTGTTTCATTATGGCTGGTTTGCCTGGTTTCACATAAAAAGGGAGCTGGGAAGTGCCAGTCCCTGCAGATCAGAAAGCAGCCACCATGAACCAAGCTAAATGAGACACCTCTGATTTTTCGGGCGTGACTGAGACTGATGGGGCCACAGCTGTGTAGAGAGAATGCATAGCAGAGTTATTATGTGAGTCTCTGGAGTCAGGCTGTCTAGGTTCAGAACTCAGATATTCCCAATCACTTGCTGTGTACTTTTGGACAAGTTATTTAGCATTTCTAAGCCTCAGTTTCCTTGCTTGTAAATGGAGATAATAATAGTGTCTAACTCACAGGGTTGATTTGAGGATTAAATGAGCTCATGCAACTGGAGTACATGGGACAAGGTCTGGCACCAAATAAACACTCAGTGAATGTTAGCTGTTAAGTCCTGTCTGCCATAACTACTCCTTGACTCTGAACTACTAAAGCTCTTGGAATCTGAAATGCTCATTTTGGCATTTGATCATGCATTAATTCCTTCATCACCAACTATTGAGGTGATTTTAATCCCCCTTGGATTGCTGAACATGGCTTAAATAGTGTTTAAGATAGCAGACCACCTATTTTAGTGCTGTTCACAAGTAAACTGACCTCTAGTAAATATTTACTCAAAGCTCTAGGTCAATACTAAAAAGGTTAAAGGAATGTTGTGTTCTGTTAACGGAGAAAAAGTGTCTAGCTTATAGAAGCTCTGTTTTATTTCTCATTGCTTGAATATTGGTTTTATTTATGGGAATCTATACCCTAAGACTTGCGCTGATAACAAGAGGTAATCAGAGGAGGATAATTATAATGCGAGGGTCTAGAAAATTCACGTTATATGAGAAATCTTGAAAGAACTGGATGGTGCAGTGGATAAGAATTTCTCTCTCCTTGACATTAGGTGCTCTTGGAGAGGTTTGGAGTCTTTAGATTTCTATTTATAGTTAAGCTTTAATATGAATCCCTGAGGCTGGATTGGGGGTAGTCACAAACAAGAGTCACCACACTTTGGGTTACCCTAACCCTAACCCTTACTCTTGCACCTACTATGGCTTTGTTTCTAGGTCAGCTTACAGCCCTTGTCATTTTCTTTGCCTAAGGAGTTCTCTCTAGAGAGTCTTTAGTCTTTGCTCAACTGAACTTCTCGAGGGAGTGCCTAAGCATTTCACATCCTGCTCCCCACACTCAGTAGGCTCTAGAGTAATGGAATAGGAACAAAAGGAACTAACAGACTGTAGATAGCTAAGGGGCCAGGATCCATGGTCAGCAAGAGAGAAGTGGGTTGGACAAAGTGGATTCAAAGCTTTCAGGTGTCTGGGAGCATGCTCTTGGTTTGAAGATAAACTCTCTAACTTTACTGTTAACGCCTACTCTCATTTTTAGACTGCCCTGAACTTTGGAGATTCTCTCTCAAGTGATTTTGCCATTTAGTTTTTAAAAAATTACTTGTGCAAGAATAAGTATAGTTTATCTACAAATTTTTTTAAAAAAATTGTCATATTTATACTATATTTGTGTTGAGGACTGACTATACAAGAGTACTTCAAAAAGTTCACAGGAAGATTCATATTATCTTTTAATTCTGTTTTTTCTATGAAATTTTTGAAGTACCCTTGCATAAAAGTGTAGATCAAACTATCAGTGAAAGTACCCCAAACTGCTTTCTTTTGTAATGTAATATTTGGGATTATTGAATTTTGCGCTTAAAACAATTACTTTAGTTTTATATTCAGTTTTGTTTCTAAAATTGGAGATAAGTGCCCTTTCAGACTATTGTTCGAGGGTCTTCCCCACGTGGATTCCTAGCAAACCTTCTACTACCCTGACTGCCTTTAACATAATGTTGGTTTAGCCATGTGTTTTTGTTTTGCTAACAATTCAAATTTGCTGTTTTTGCATTACAGTTATATTCTTCATATCCTTTTACTTATTTTTTTAATTATTAAAAAAATTCATGTAATTGTAGGAAATTAGATGTAGATTTCAGTGCTAGAAATACTTAAAATTATATTATAAATTATATATTTAAAATAACCCAGAAATATTCAAAGCACTGGGTTTTTAGGAGCACATAAGAAATTGTTTTTTGACACATAGCTTTTATTTTTACCAAGCCCACATTAAACTAAGGTAATTTTGTTGCATGTTGTGTAATGTTCTCCCTTGTGATTATTCCTGCAGGTTTCTCTTATTCTTTTTTTTAAATCATAACAACTAAAGGACAAAAACAGCTGCTGGAGTTACTGTCGTCAGACATTTTAGGTAGTTTTCCCCTTTGCATTAAACAGTGCTGTTGAAAATACCAAGCTGTGTATATGTTGAGATTGCCACCCGCTGGCGAAAATAGAGAATTTCCATTTTAATTAGCAATTTAAAAAATTGTTTTCTGTTTTCAGAATATGAATTTGTACATTTATGTTTTGTTTTAAAAAAGTTTCAAACCCTATTACAAGAATAAAAAATGTTATTCTTATGAACCAATTTAAAGCTCTACTTGAAGAATAAAACCATCATCTTTGTGAAATCATTTAAAGACCTTTATTTACACTTCTTTATCCTCTACTAAGGGGGTAAGAGAAAAGAAAATTACGGAATTAAATATGCCAAAGTGTGTTATCAGTGGTTGCTGTTGAGTACTAAGATAAAAAGGGATTAAAATAATTTTTGTTGTTTCTTTACACTTTTATTTAGTTACTTTTTTTTTCGCTACTGAAAGATTGTATTGCTTTAAAAGAAAATATAAATCTGAAGAGGAGAAATAGCTATATGTGTATATATAAATTGAAATGTAAGTCTTCAATAACAGTGCTTTATGGAGTGCCAAAAAAAAAAGTACCACCCTAAATCAGTACCATATTTAACTAAACATATACAAAAGGAACAAAAGCCCAGAGATTGAACTGTAGCTTTCATCACTCCACTAGCACAAATTTTAAATTCAAATGCATACATAAGAATTTATTATGTGATAAAGATGCTGTTTCCAATCCATGTGCAAGGATGCTTGGTTACCTCACATTACATACCAAATAAATTCCAGATGTGAAAGATTAAACATTAAAAATTAAGTATACTCTAAAATAAATAAATGAATGTTTAGGTTAAGCAAAAATGCAAAGAAAAAAATTATAAAAAATATAAAGGAAAAGTTCTGTGTATGAAAGTCACCATAAAAACAAATGATAAAATGGAGAAAATATTTATAGCACACAAAACCAATGAAATAAATAAGACATCTTTTAAAAGGGCTTATGAGCATTTGAAAAACATATTTAACTTCATGACTAATCAAAGCATTGCACATTTTTAAAAAACAAAAAATTTAGCAATAATAAATATTTTATCATATCCAATGTCATCGAAAGCACTCCATATTATAGAACTACTCTGCTATTATAAATTATTCCTTAAGAAGATGTATAATAACATGGAAAGATGCCTATATCAAACTTAAATAAAAAAACAGTGTTTAAATAATAATGCAGTTTTGTCTATATCTCTCTGTCCACAAGAATATTATTCCAAAGTTTAAATAGTGATTTTCTATATTACTAGAGTTACTGATAATAATTTGCTTCTTCATTTATTTCTGTATTTTTAAACTTTTTGTTTTGCAAATATATAAACTGCTTATTAAAATTTGTTTAAAATTAGAGTACAAAATAATGCATGTGGCTTGATTACAATTCCAGTAGAAATAAAAGTATGTGTGTATATACATTTATTTATATTTTAAAATTAATACTGTAGATTAAAATATATTTTAGAGTTTTAATAGTGATTATTTGTGTGATTACTTCTATGGTTATATTTTTATTTATAGGTGGCTATAGGTCAAAGGTGGCTATAGTTGATTATTTTGTTCATCATTCATTCATTTTAGTAATTATTTTACTACTGATAAAAAAACTCCATGCTAAATGTACATATTAAAATAATCTTTAGGATAATATTTAATGACATGGAAAATGTTTATGAAAACCAGTTAAAACAGGAAAAAGTATACAACATAATATATGCTCTTTGTTCATAATTTGATAGAAATAGAAGCACATGTCTATTTTATTCATACGTGTATAGAATAGGTTTTAAAAACTTGCAAGGCCATATTCTAAAGTTTCAATTGTGATTACCTATGGTACTGTGAATACAGTAGATAGTTTTTTTCTTCATTTCAAACTTTTTAACTAGAAGCAATAGAATCTGCACATATACATCAAATGTATACACCAAATTGTATACATTAAATATGTGCAGCTTATTGTGTGTCAATTATACCTCAAGAAAGCCATTAAAAATATATACGGTTCTGTCCCATTAAAAAAAACCCACAACTGTTGTCTATTCTTTTTAAAAAGAAAAATGAATAGTTAAAAAATGCAGTGTTCACTTTTTACTAGCTGTGTTCATTTTATTTGTAGAATACTCAAGATATTGAGAATGATATATTTGCTGGCATTTGGCACAGCAATGAATCAGCATTTTAAACTAGTTTACAAAAATTTGGATTTGCACATTCTTTGCCAGAGTGGGAGGGTGGGAAGAGTGGGGTTGAATATTTTTACTTATCAAGATATGTTAGGCCCCCAGAAGAAATGAATATTATGTCCAAGGAGCTGACTACTTTGAGGAAACATTCAACTATTTATTTTGTCATCAAAAAGATGGTAATTTATTATTATTAACAAATTTAAGCAATCAAGCAAGCATGATGTGAACTTTCAAAAGGAAACCACTTAGATATTAGAGTCTCTTGTTAACACATCCTGTGCTTCAGCAGGAATTTTACTGATTATGTGAACTGTTAAATAGTCTATCTGCAATGCAAATATAACTTTAAAATTAAAAACCTGACATCAATTTATTTTCCTTAAGCAACTTTAGAACTAAATTAAATAAAACCTTTCATTTGAGGCAGCCAGCCTTTTCTGATAAAGCTTTCAAATATCCGGCATGTTAAAAGCATGCTGCTAGGTACATGAAAGATGATACTAGACAAAGAATGACACTGTCTCAATCATTTTTTAATAAAGGAAAATATACAGCTCTCCTACACAGCTGCACACTGCTTGACTGGTGAGCAATACTAATATGTGTTCAGAAATATGATGATGTATCTGCTTGTCTTGCTGAGCTGTGTGGAGTCCTCTCATACAGATGCTCCTGGGTGACAGCTGGCTATATAGTCTGTTCTGCCTTACTTGCAAGGCTCACTCTCTAAAACCCAAGCAGCTAATTTTTATATAGTAATATATAGCACAGACCTAAAGAATGAATGGAAATACTCATCCCTGATGCATGTCATGAATTGACTATAATAAAAATTGCTTAATTATTTATCAGTAGTTGCTTCATAAATTACTCACTCTGATTTTGCCGGAGGGCATAAACTGTGAGATAGGAGAGAAGAGATAAAAAGCTGAAATAGTCAGGGGACACTGTGGTTAAGGGTTTCTTAACGTTTTAACTTTATTCTGTAAGTGCTGTGGAAACAGAAATCTTTTAACAGGGGATCGAAAGGTCAGATTTGTGTTTTCTCTGAGTAATGGAAGATGATGAACTTGAGGAGAAAAGAAAGGCAGGTAGTAGTTAAGAGACCATGAAAGCCTGTAGTGAAAAGTTGCAGTACAGCTGAAAAAGAAGGCAGGAAGCCCCCCAAATATTTAGAAGGTAAAGCACGTAGGAAAAACACTTAGGAGGATTTGGTAATTGATTGGATATGAAGACCAGAGGTAAAGGAAAGGAAAGACTTGAGTTTTCTGCTTTGTATAACTGGATAGATAGTAACACCCTTAACTGATACTGAAATCACAGGTGCTGATGCAGACTAAAAAGGGAAACATAAGTGGCTGATTGACCTACTTTACTAATGGATACATGCAGTCACCCAGAAATTATACAAGAACAAATTGTATGGACAAACATACAATAAACAATGACAGTGAAATTATAGACAGAGCCCTCTAACTAAATCACAAAAGGCCAGGAAAACATAAGAACCTTTTTATCAAGCTGATATCAGGGACATGGACAAAGACAGAATAATTGGATTGTATTAATTGTGTTTGTTATGTTGCAATGGTAATGATTTTACTTGCTGTAATAATGAGCTCTATTATAATAGGCATTCTCCTTGTATCTCACCTATTCATTCATTAGAATGAGGCCTTTATTTTTTCCTTTTACAAAGTAAATATACAGTAAGATCAAACAAATTTTGATGATTGCCAACAGATGGTGAGGGGCTCAACTTCAGGACCATCTGATCTTTTGCTTTTCAGTTCTTTCCGGCTGTTCTTTCTGCTTAATTACCTTCCCCTCACTTCCTAATCCCTTCCATGTAATTCTACACTGAGATTGGGTCTAGCACTCTCTATTAATTTTCCACAGCCTACACTGCTTTCTGATAAGGTATTTTTTCTTTGTAGTTGTGTTGCTAATGGATCTAAACAGTCTGGTTTTAGCAGAACCTTTCAATCCTACTTGAACCATGTCTTTGCTCAATTTATTAATTCATTTTAATGCTGAGAATTTAAAACTGACTCTTAAAATTTAATCTTATTTCACATCTGACACAATTGATCAACCACCCACGATTTTACATAATCAAAGAACTATTTTAACTGACCTGCCTTTTAAATCCTTCTCATATGAGACATTTTTTTTTTCAGTCATTAAAACAGACTTACTACAATGATACATGTGTTTCAATAAGAAATTTCCTTCATTACATGAATGCTTCTATGCATCTTTTATGAATGAAGCAGAGAAAGTATTGCTATAATAGGTATTTTAACAATATTTCAGGGAAGCTCATAAAGGGTGAGAATTTATGGAAGTTCATAAAGCACCTTCTAAGGCAATTTTCTATACACTCTATGTATATTTATATAATCCACATCTAGATAGAACCTTTTTTTCCTTGATGAGTACATTTTAAGGCTGTTTCCAGGTCCTGTTCAATAGTCCCTATTAACACTGCTTTACCAAGGTAAATTAATAGAATTCTGTTGATTGAAACATCCTGCATCATAGATGTATTCTCATGTTTTTGTTGTGTTTAGCAGTGATTTGTTTAATCAAGTGCTTGTTCTTTTGATGCAGAAGTTGCACACCAAAACTATATGTTGTTAAGCATTTGTAATAAAAAGGCTTAGTTTTAAAAATAATGTCTATGTTTTGCGAGTAGCATTTTTAAAAAATCACTGTTTTTTTCTGATAATGAAAGTCATATATGTTTACCTTATTTTTTAAAAAAAATACTGAAAGATAAAAGAAAAAAACCTAAAAATACCCATCATCTCATTTGAGATGATGGTTATTACTCTTTTTGAAAATATCCTTTCTGGATTTTTATGAATATCTGTTTGAAATAAAATATTTAAAACAAATTTGGACATATCGTATAAAATGATTTGTACAGATAATTATTATACACATTTAACTTAGGTGAATTTTACTCTGTGTGTGTGTGTGAAAGAGAGAGAGAACAATTTAAGTAGATTTTAAAAATTACCTAATCTCAGAAGCTAAGAAGGGTTGGGCCTGGTTAGTACTTGTATGGGAGATTTTTCAAATCCCCACTTAATTTTGTTCATGAGTGTATGCTCTGGGGAATAGGTATTTGCTGTTTCCTCAGTCAGTTCCAGTTTCTGTGTGTCTCTCATAGCATGTGCATCTTGCTACAGTGAGTATGATTTTGATGGTAAAAATACTATTTTTCTTACAACATGGTCTAAGCTCAAGTCAACTACTTTGTTGCTCAACCATAGAAGCAGCTACCTATTCTAATACTAAAAGGAAAAGTGTGTTGAATTTATGGTATTTGGTCTTCAACCTGGAGATTTTCAAGGGTAACAGTGACTAGACAAGATTATTTTCCATCACATGCTGATTTTAAACCTAACATCTGCATGAGATGCCACTCTAATGTAATGTACTTGTTTATTTTGGTATACAGTTATTAACTTTTTTCTATATCATTGTGTACCTTGAGAACATTTTAAATAACTGCAGCAATCCATCATATGGATGTGCAGTATCTACTTTAATCCACTACTATTAGACCTTTGGTTAATTTCCAATGTTTTGTTATAAATAAGTCCATGACAACTGTTGTGCCTGAGATATGATATGAGTGTCAGTCATTATTTTTGCACATGTACTTGATACTGTTTTAATGTCTTTCTTACAGGCATTTTTCCCACTCTCATGCCAATAAGATAAAGGATGGAAAAGAATGTAACATTACAATAACCAATTGAGGGTTGCCTTCAATGAACAGGAGTCAGTAAAACATAAATTTTTTTATACAAGCTTTTGGTGTTTTTTGCAGACTCCTTGCCTTGACACCTGTTCAGAGTGTTGGATTGTGAGCCAGTTCAAAGCATGTATTTGCTGTGGCTTTTTGAGAGCTTCAGTGTTCTAGTTCCTTCTGTCAGTTTTATACTGCAAACACTCATGGCATTTCCCAAAGTTGGAAGACTTCTGATTCACGTGCTTGTTCTTCAGACCAGTATAGCTTTTCCTCCAAGTTTAGGTTGCCCTGGACAGCTGTGTCAGAGGACAGTTATGTGCTGTTCTGAGTTAGGCAGTGGAGGGAACAGTTTTAGGAGAAACCCTTCAGATGGACTCTCCGTGTTTGAAAGTCTTTAGAAAAATCAAAGATTCGTTTCCTAGGAAACATTCCCTGGTGTGGAATAACAGCTAGACAAAAGTATAAACATTTTTAAGGCTTTTGGTATATACTGATAAATTCCTCTCCAGAAATTTCGTACCAACTTATATTCATATCAACTGTATATGAGAGTGATCTTTTGGCTAAATCCTTATCAACACTATTATTTGTAAAAGAAGCATAGTCATGGATGATGTGAGGTTTTACTTTGTGCTTTTGCAATTACTAAAGAGGTCGAATTTTTTTTTTTGCATTTTAATGACCTTTTGTCTTTTGTTATTCATGTTGTCTCCCCACCCCTTTTTTTTTCTGGTGTAGGCATTTTTTTAAAAAAATTTTATGTCTAAGACCTTTTTGTACTTTAGATACACTGATACACTGTACAAACCACATGAAGTAAGACGTATGTTTTTCAGGAGAAAGAAGTGGTGGGAAGCATATGAGAAAGATAGATAGGCAACAAACATTCAAATACAAAGTATTTGAATTACGTTTCTGTTTTACCCAGAGCATTATTGCTTTTGTGATGTAGCTTGTAATAGAGAAGTTACTTATAGCCTTTTGTACACTTGCCCCTTTAAAAATTGCCCCACCCATGGCTTCTAATGCCTCAATGGCCATGTTTTAAATCACGTGACTCTCTTGATGGGTTGTTTACTCAAAGGTCACCAGTTAATATGTAGCCAAGGGATTTATGAACTGTGCCAGAATGTCTCTTAGGAATTATGGCAGACAGTTAAAAAAAAAAAAAAGAAAAAGATTGCCAATTAATAGATCTGAAAGAACAAACACGCAACATGAGAATGAACCAGAGTAGTGGTGGAACTGTAGAAAAAAGAGTAGAAAGAGTCACAAACTCCTGCTCCTGAGATTTCTGAAGCCGCCGTAAGTAGAGAGCCAGCCACGTTACAGCTCCAGTTTCAGCAGCCCTCATTTTCTGTTCTTATTTCTCTATGTATGTTGCTGTCACTTGAGCTTCCTTAAGTGGATCTCTGTTATTTACCATTAAATGAACCTGAAGAAATAGGATGATTCTAAGGTAACGTACCTATAATACAGATTTACAGCTATCTTAGTTACTATAAGTGTATATATGTATCCCAGCAGAGTCATTTTTACAGTTAGTTCTTTTGTTGAACAATTGTTCAACATAAAATCATTGAGTATACAGTCTGTATTGGGCTAGGTGGCAGAGATACAGAGATGAATCAGATTATCTGTGTCATCTAGATACATATAGTTCGATCAGACTTTTCTACATAGCATGGTTGTTCATTACTGCAGATTGTCAGATCAATGGTGACCAACTAGTTGCTAGGCAACTTGAAAGACAGGGATACAGAACTGATGCAGCTTCATTCTGATATGAATTCTTCTTTGAAATGTTTGTCAAGAACTGAGAAGGATCTGAAATTTTCTCTACTTTAAAGCTAAGATGTTAGTCTGCCGCAGTTTAATAGATGCTGGCACAAGACATGTGACTTCTGGGTCACAGAGACAAAGGACTTTATTACAGCAAGGCAAGGATCATAAGCTTTATTTTTGCTTCAGGCCCCCAAGTCCCATGGGGGCAATGCAGAGCAGCCCAAGTGGACGTATTACAACTGAGGAACACCCAGCATAAGGAACCCAAATCTTTTCCAGTGAGCTCTAAGCAAACCTGCCTGACATTAGCCCTACGAGGAGACATTATCTTTATTATACTGGACAGTAACCTTCCTTCTGCTCTAGAAGGAAACACTATGTCTCTCTTCTGAGGTTGTTGACTTCATTATGCACAAATCCTTGAACAGATAGTCCAGAACAAAGGTCGTCAGTGCCTCTTCTTGCAAGACATGCAGAAACACCAAACGTCAATGGAGTATTGTCTATCAACAGTGTTCTTTCTCTGGGTGCTTTTTTAAATCCTTCAAAATTTTGGCTCTTATTACTTCTTACACTAGGTATCTACTTACTCTAAGGTTGTACTGTATTCCTTCTTTTCTGTCATCTTCTGTTTACTAAGTGTATTAGCTAAAAGTGTTTTTGTTTTATTTAACAGAAACTAACTTTCTATAACTTAAGCAAAAAGGAAAGTTAGTGGAAGGATACTGGATTTTTAAAAAATAATTCAAAGAACAACCACAATCCCAGTAGTGTTCTGGGATTCACTGGCAGAAGTTTATAGCTGTCTCTAGAGTGCTGTCATTCGCCCGCCTCCATCATTCTGTTATTCTCCACTCCAAGTTTTAAATTCTCAAAAGAGAGGAGTTGAGTGGCCCCGCGTGGCTAACGTTCTTCCAGCTTTTCAGTTACGCCCAGGGGGAAGAGCCATAAAAGCACAGACCTAGTAAATCTTGGCTGTTCCCATAGAAGGAGGGATGGTTTCTTGGGAGCTTTGGAAGCCTTTCCAATTGCTTTCTATTATATCTGGATTCATTTTGATTGATATCCCATTGCTCATAAGAGAAATACAGTTATTGTGAGCATTATTTCATTTTTTTTCTTTTCCTGACCGGTAAGGGGATCGCAACCCTTGGCTTGGTGTCATCCGCACCACGCTCAGCCAGTGAGCGCACTGGCGATCCCTATATAGGATCCAAACCCATGGCCTCGGTGCTACCAGCGCCGCACTCTCCCGAGTGAGCCACGGGGCTGGCCCAATTCTTTTTAAAAATCCATTAAATATAGTTTGCTTTGTGTGCCATTTTTTTGGCTGTCTTCTGCTATTTCCCCCATTTTTTTTTTTTTTTTGGAGTCATTTTGTGAACTGATCTTAGCCAATTTAGTGATTTGAGAGTTTTTGGTAAATAAAGTAGCCTCTGGTGGTGGAAGATAGATAGGACCATGTGTCTTTTCTTGTCAATTTTGCTACCACGTGGTATGCTACAAGTAGAGCAAGACATAGTCCAAATTTTGTTAAATATTTATTTGCTAACCATATATCTTCAAGAACATTATTTCAACAATGAAAAATTATTTTTAACATCTTTTGTGTTAATTGACCTACACTCTGGTATAGATTTCAATAATGCTATTTGAAATGCTAGAATAGCCACCTCTAAAGCTGTGAATTTTCATAATTAGGGTATTTCCAAGGTTACTTACTCAACCCTAGAGTGTGGACTAATGTTACCTTACTGTGCACAGGCACAGATATATATAAGACCTCCTGTAGAAGTATTTTAAAATAAATTACCAGACAGACGATATAAGAGGTCAGAATTTAGGCATTTAGTCATGCACCATGCTAATTTCCATACTCCTTTGTAATTAACATTCTTTCTGACTGGATTAATTGGGTTTGCAATAAGTAATCACATTTGTAATACTGCGACTGTTCCCAAATTAATTGCTCACGTGTTCAACGAGCCATTACATGTTCTCTTTTAAAGCAGCTTAGAGAGCCCACAATTTGAGAGCTGTGGTCCTAGACATTTTGGGGAGGGAGACACAGAATCATCCAAAAATATAGATAGCAATAAACCAGTGGTTCCCAAACTGTTAGAGTACATGAGAATCACCGTGGTGTACTAATTAAACATGTAGATATTTTGGCTCCACCCCCATCAGTACTGGTTTGGTGGATATTGTGTGAGGTCTGGAAAAACTCTGAGAAGTACTATGCTATGTCTTCCTAGAAAAAGGAACATATGCATATGCTTCCAACTTTGCCAGTCATTTTAAGGGAGGGTTTCAAAGTCCTTTGGCTTTAGTCTAGTACAGTTTTCTCAAGACTTGCTGCAAATGACAATCACCAAGGGAGTTTTAAACAATATTTCAGACCAATTAAATCATAATATAGATGGCATAGTGTGAATAAACTGTCTGCATGTTTTTTCCCCCAACCCAAAATGGAGACTAGAGACTTTTCCCCAATGTATCAATTTATTTTACTGAATTAGACTTACTTGGCAGATACCTCGCAAAAGTGGTAATAAAAAGAAGTCCAGTAACCCTATAAATCTTACAAAATACATAGTTTTAATTTGTGTATTGGGTAGAAGACACATCATTTTTGGCATTGATTTGTCTTTCTCTCTTCAAAGATTCAAAGGATTTAGTGGACTTTGTACTGTGTTTAATAGATAGCTCTCCCAAGTTTGAGAGAAGCAAAGCAAAGCTTTTTTTATAATTTATGGGGGCAAGGCGACTATTTATTGGGATATTTTAGTTGAAGAAAGTCTAACAAAACATGTGGACCTTAAAATTGATCATAAGTTCACTATATTTTAATAGCATGCCCAGCAGTAACTAAAAGTAAATATTCATTATGAATAGCCCAGAGGAATGGTTAAATGGGCAATTTTCTGGATGTTATGTGAAGTATTTTTTTTCTTTTTCTTTTGATTAGGAAAAAATCTAACCATGTTGAACAAAGTAGTAGATGGAAAGTTTAATTTAGTTATATTAATAAAGTTTTAGAAATTATTTCAGACTTCTGTATTATAAGGGAAAGTAGATCTATAATCAGTGATAGAAAACCATGTTGGAAGTAGCTATAATCAAAGCTTCTTCTGTGTTTCTTTGAAGTGGATCCACTTATAATATTACTCATATAGATATTCAAAGCACTAGTAATAATAGGTGATTTAATATGTTTAAAGCCCTTGAGTAAATTCATGCAGGCCCAGAAAATTCCCTGAGGACATGAATTTAATAATTATGATCATTTCTTGTGCTGATAACTCTTGAATTAGGATTTCCACTGCCAGAGACAAAGTTTTAGAAAATCAAATTTTAAAAATTAGGTGTCAGAAGTTTGGCAAATTCGACATGTGTGAGTTATAGTCCATTTGTGTAGAATAACTGATTTCAAAGTAAGCAAAGAGTCTGTTTCTAAGCTCAGAAACCTTTCTCTCCAAGATTGGCTACACCTGATGGCACGGGCAGAGACAAGCTACATGCAAATTGATTCTTTTTGTCAGCAATTTCACGTTTTTTTTCCCTGTGTGAAAGTGGAATTATTGGTTTACTTTTGTGAAAATTGAAAAGATTTTCATACTTTTAATAATAGCTAGGTACTTTTTTATTGGGTTGTGGAGAAGGACTCACCAAAATTGTCAGGGTCTGAAAGTTTGCTGGTATCTATTTGTGGTAGGAGAAATTAAGGTGCAATTGAATTGTAGATGTGCTGTCATTTTAGGTCTCTGTTGTCAGAGATGATCATACTCAGGGAAACGTGGTTACTTTTCCTGGTGATAGAGTTAAAGTTTTGTAGGGAGGACTCACTTGAGCTTGTGAGGTTTATAATAGCAATAGTCCTACTGGCCCTGAGAACCTACTACCTACCAAGCTTACAAGCTGCGGTGTATGCCTGTCTCTGATCTCAACAGTCCCATGGGTAGTGTTATCATTACCCCCATTTTACCGAGAGGGAATGGTGGGCAGGATTCAAATCCAGATAGCTCTGCTTCCTAAGCCCCTGTTCTTTCTACCACATCTCTGTTCCATGTAATCTCTGAAATGTGCTCACCAACCCTTTGCTTAAATGCTCAAGGGTTGCTCATTGCATCTTGGGGCATCTGTCATGTTGGACAGCTCTACTCACCCCAAAGGCCATTCTGTGTTTGAACTTATGTTCGCCTCTTTGAGACTTCCATTTATTAGCTCCATGGGAGACAGATTAAAGATAGGTCAGAGAGGACAAGTAAAAGATAGAGAACTGAGTATATGAAGATAGACCACTGTGGAAGCTCAAGAGAAGGTGGTGTGTCTGAGGCAAATAGGAAATAAGCACAGAAAGCTGTTCTGTTTTCTCCTCCTGAATTTGAATTTTCATTCTCTGATGGTGTGCAGATAGCGGTTAAAGGACTGGGGTGTTCTATGATCCAGCCAGCAGGGGGAGCAGTGAATGTGAAGTGACATCCTGTAGGGAGAGAAGGGTCATCCACTCAGCACAGTGGTTTATGAGTAGGTATTCTTATCCTGCCTGGCATCAATAGATGCCATTTTTAAAAAATTGCTTTTTTTAAAAAACATTTTTTATAGTTAATTAAGCCATTGGACACCAAGAACAATACTGTACTAGAAAAAAGTCTACTTTGGTGGTAAAATGCATTTTTTGTTTATGAATTTCTTTAAATATGTGGTGAATTGCAGTTTTAAAGATGTCTTTCCAGGTTCCAGTAGGATTGTTAATTCAGGCCAAAATTACTCCTATATCTTGGGCCCAGAATAACAGGTTTGCTTTGGAGCAGCCGGATAAGGAGACTTGATTCTATGAGGTGATTTGAGGGTTCCTGATAAGCAATTATTGTCCTTACAACCTTTTGTGGTGCCAGGAAGAGCAACACCTTTGAGGTTAAACCCTGTCACTCTTTTTTTTAAAAAAATTAAATAACTAACAAATACATGTTTTACTTGAAAGGAATAGCTTATTAATCAATCTCCATTATTGAGTTTTGTCTGTTCTTTAAAAAGGTTCTGTGAACAGGTACATTTTGATGTAGCAAAGGACAAGGCTGTGTCACAACATATGTGTCAAGCCTTGTTAAAGCATAGGACAGAGGGCTCATAACAGGGACATGGAAGAATTAAAGACAAATCTTTATTTGGTCTGTTGTCGGTCCGTTTTCTCAGGTGTTAGGATAGGAGAAGTAGCGTGTTCTGAGTAAGACACCCGAGATGAGATATGAAAGTCATGGTTCAGAAAAGTCCAGGTTTTGGGCCGGCCCAGTGGTGCACTGCTACAGTGCGCCGCTTGGGAGTGCGGCGGCGCTCCCGCCCGAGGGTTCGGATCCCACATACAGACCGGTTCCCGCTCACTGGCTGAGCGGGGTGTGGGAGCAATGCCGAGGGTTGCGATCCCGTTGCCGGTCCCGGTCCGGTACGGGCGCGACACTGAGGGTTGCGAACCGTTGCCGGAAACGAAAAAAGACAAAAAAAGAAAAGTCCAGGTTTTGGGCCGGCCCGGTGGTGCACTTGGTAGAGTGTGGCGGCGCTCCCGCCGAGGGTTCGGATCCCATATAGAGACCGGTCTGCTCACTCGTTGAGCGCGGTGCGGGCACGACACCGAGGGTTGCGATCCCGTTACCGGTCACGAAAAAAGACAAAAAAAAAAAGAAAGAAAGAAAAGTCCAGGTTTTAATGAAATGAGTAATACTTCTACGCGGAGGTCCATAACATCTTTTTGGCTCATGGGCCCCTTGAATTATCTGAAAAAAGTTGTGGGCCTTCTTCCAAAAAAAAATGTCCATACACCAAAATTTAACATGCTATTTTGGGAGTTCATTGATAGTCCTCCTCCCCTGAAGCCCATCATGAGTCCTTGTTTAAAGCAGTAGTCTCTAAAACGATGTGTGTGTGGTGGGGGGAAGGTTACATCCCAGGGAGTGTGCAGAATGATCCACTGGAGTATGGACTCTTCTATTTGTATTAATTTTCTTTCTTAAAAATTTGGGGGGAGGGGGCGGTGCTGGCCAGTTATTCAGTTGGCTAGAGCATGGTGTTATAACATCAAGGTCAGGGGTTCGGATCCCCCACTCTGGCCAGCTGCCAAAACAAAAATAAAAATTTTTTTTCCGTAGAGGTTTTATATTGCGTATAATAGATTCGTATCATAGTACATGCATAACATTTATGTACAGATAGAGAAAATTAGTTGTAAGAGCTCAATTTTTTATTCTTAGGGAAGCACAACTCAAACTTCATAGACTGCTAACTAAATTCAAATTCATTGCTCTTCTCTCCCTAAATACAAGGGCCAGTGATAAAGAATTACATCAAGAGGTTACTGCCAGTGACTGGAAGCTTTGGACCTAATGATGACAAGTAACATTTGCCCATACTTTACACAGGGCTTCCACACGGGCCCCATTGCCCCCCCCCCCCATGGTTCTGTGAAATAGGTAGAGTAGCCATGTTAATAGCTATTTCTGAAAGTAGGTCTGTTAATCAAATTCTCAGATGACTTCAGAGACTCCCAAAGGCCCTCAGCTAGTCAATGATAAAGCTGGTGCTCATACCTTGGCTGCTGACCACAAATTATGTGCTCATTTTGCTGAATTGCAGGGATAAGTCAATCATGATGGGGTGTCTATGGCCCCATTGCTGCAGTTACTGGTGCTCCCTGAGGATCCAGAGTTGTTGAATCCCTGGCCGATCCAGGCACAGGAACAGAAAACATATTTTGGCTACTTGATCAGAGGGCTAGGAAGCTGAGCTAACAATTCGGCATTAGCTCTCTCCTGTTGGTACTATAATACCAGCATATTTCAAAACAGATGAAGGCTCTGGAAGGGTTTAGATACATCTAGGTACAAAAAAGATTTACAATGGATTATTAAATGGGAGTTCTAAGGCTGGCTCCATGAGAAGTGCCAACCGCTCTTTCTCCCAAATTTCCCCTGGTGCCACTGTCAAAGGCAAAGTACTCATCTAGATGGATTGTTATTCTGACCCAGAATGACATTTCCAACTTTTCTTATATATAATCCAATTTCTGAACTTCCTTTTCAGTGATATTAAGTGGAATAGCATAAAAAAGTCTTTTGGCATTAAACATAATAAATGTGTTGAGCATTGCTCAGGTGTCTTTGCTTTTTGCCAGTGCATTAGCCATATTGATTTTAGAATTTTAAATGACCCTTTTTACCAGGCTTGATTAATATCCCCTCCATAGAGCCTGGCTACCTGCTCCTTGTGTCTCTCATGTGCAATCTTCTTCCTCTCATAACTCACACAAGTTAGAGGCGAGTGACCTTCACTTGACCAAGGGTCAAGTAATGTGAGGAGTATCCACTGGGCCTGATGATTAGTTTCTAAAGAGGGGGCTGTTCATGGAAGTGTCAAGGTTTTAGTACATTGCCCTATGTCCACTTTTGGGCCCATCTGGGAACACTCTGGGTGGACCTCCTGGCATGGTAAGTACCAGATTGTTCTGATATGTGGCTTCCATAGAAGAATCATTTAGCCAGACAGAGGGCTTGAAGGTGAAATGAGATCTCTAGCAAGAGAGGCCAGTGCAATCCAAATGTCACTGTTACTGCATGAGACTAAGGTTAATTTCCTGAGATTCCCTCTAATTAATTAATAGTGCCCTCTGCTATCCTCAGAGGACGCTTGTTTATATTCTGTTCATACATTATTTTATTCTGTTTCTGCTATTGAAATGTGAGATCCCTGAGGATGTTGCTGCCTGGCACAGCTTTGCCCACCCTCCCAGTGCTTCTCAGGGTGGCTGGTCCCTGGTGGATAATGACTCTTAGCCCAGGCTTTTGCTTCTCTTTCAGGAAATAGGTGGATGGGAGACTGACCACCCTTTCCCTGGAGATAGCCACTCGTCAACCAGGATTGTTTTCACTTGTTGATTGTGTATTTCTTTTCATAATATTTTAAAAGTAAATTTGTTGTGAATGATAAAAGTAATAAAACTACATTAAAGCAAATTTGAAAAATTTAGGGGAAAAATCATCCCTAACCTTACTACACAAATACATTCAGCATTTTTTTTACATGTATGTTTAATATATTTCTAATAACAGTGTACTTGAATATTATATTTTAAAGATTTGATTCCAAGCCCTTTTTCTTTTGTTCAATCATCCTCATAAATGTTATTAGAGGATACCAACGTTTAATTCACTAATTTATCTTGTTGTCTATTACATATATCATAATTTCTTTCTTCATCGTTATTTATTGGATATGCCATAGCTGGTTTCCTCATTGTTATCCATTAGATATACCTTATTTATTTAACTATTTCTCTGTTGTATCACAGTGATGATTAAGTGATTAAGTGACTTTTGGCTTGGGAAATCTGCTGATTTGGATTCAGTTTGACAGAGGTCATTATTACTATTTAGCATAACATTTGGTCCATAGTTGGTACTCAATAAATGTTGGTTTTCTTCCTTGTATTATGAGCCTGAGGGCATAGTTTATAATTAATCCTGAGATTTTTAACTGCTTTATCACGGAAGTTTGCCCTGGCCATTTCAATTGCTAATTTGTAGGGAGTACTAGCATTCAGTTTCAGGGGTACAGTTTTCTTTATATCATCTGGTGAGGTATATTGATTCTTTATTGCCAAAGAATGTCAGAGCTACAAAGGACTGTGGAAATAATCTTATCCAGTGGTTCTCCAATTGGTGCACATCAGAATTTCACAGAGTGCTTGAGAATACTGTTTCCTTACTAAATCTGAATTTGGTGGGCAAGGACTGGGAATCCACATTTGAACAAGCATCCCAGTGTTCGGATTCAGGTGGTGGAAGGACCATAATTTGAGGTTACCATTTGGTTAATATACCTTGCTAACTCTTTAGAATCATCATGTTCAGTCTTTTGCTTCTAAAACTAATTGAATCTTGAGATGACTTATAGCAGGAGGAAAATATTACAATCACAATTATGTTCTGCAACAGGAAATAAGTTCTAAATGAATCTTAACATTTTACTTGACACATTACTATGTTTAAGTGTATTACAGATGTCATTGAAAGGTGCAGGGGAGGAAAATGAACTTTATTTGGCAGGTAGGTGTTCGTGGTACTATTATCCACAACTGTCTATGCTGATTGACAGCACAAATTTACCTCCTAACAGGCATTGTACTTAGTTGCATCAGATTTAAGTGTATGGCGTTTTTACTGAATATTTGAAATTGTTTTAGTTAATAGTATTAATTGTGCATAGACCAACTTTCAGCCACTGTTACAAAGTGCTTAATGGATAGAAAACCATTTTGGACCTTTGCTTATGGTAAACTTAGGCCAACAGTGCCATGTTGCTTAAGTGTTATATATTTTGAGTAGGGCAAATGTTTTAATAGTGCAGAGAAGGAGTCTTCCCCATTTTATATATATGGAAACTGAAACACAGAGACTCAGAGGCTCAAGGTTATTCAGCCACAAGGAGCACGACCAGAATTGGAGCTCAGATCTCCTGGGTCCTCGTTCTCTGCTCTTTCTACTGTACAAAACTGCCCTTTTTGCATAATTTCTTTCTAATGAGAGGCACTTGATCTAACGGCTGTTAGAGATGCATATATATGTTGCAAAGAGCATTGAAGCAAGGAATTTTACTCAATATTTTCTTTTGGAAAACCAAACATGCTTTATTTCATTTTTTTTCCACAATTTATTTAAACATCTCACATATACAAAATAGGTACAATTTAATTTTTTGGCTTGTCCAAGAAACAGGGCTTTTTTGGAACCATGGAAGAGAATGAAAATGAGACTGGCAAAGAACAAATACTGAATCTGAAGAAGAGGACAACTTTGGGCAAATGATCTGCATATTTTTTATTGGCGGTAAGATGGAAAATACTGATGCTAAATCAAATGAAAAAACACACAATACAACTCAATACAGAGCAGTATTTCTTCTCAAATTCTTCTAGCACCATTGACATTCTTCAAGTATCTGAAATACTATTAATTAGCACCTTTGTATTAGAACAAGAAAGACAAGTACCTCAGTTCGTCTCTGTCTAGGTCAGCACCTAATGATGTGGATCACACTCACAGAAAAGTGTTTTGAGGTAGTTTAAACCTTTGGAAGTTTGGGATTTAAACTTCCCTCAGTGGAAGATATTCAGAAGCCACAAGTGGTGCACATGTTCATGGTTTTTATTTTATTTTTCAATTTTTATTCTGGATTTCTTACAAAGGTTGACATTTTCCACAACAAATGTAAGAGTGTTGGAAAAAATTTCAAATCTTTTGGGGAAGGGGGAGGGAGAGGGAGTGATTTCAATCGTATTGCACAATGCTCTGATCAATCCTTCCCCTTCTCTTTTGCCCACAATTTAAGCAAGTAGATGTGCAGAAGAAATGGAAGGATTCAGCTTTCAGTTAAAAAAGAAGAAGAAATGGCAAAGAGAGAACGTTTTTTCGGATTTCTTATTTTTTTTTAATTTAGGTTGAGTTCATTTATTTGAAACAGGCTGGGCCAACGTCCACAATGAATTCTTGGTCAGCACCGCCAATGTCCAAGGTTGCAATATCAAGGAAGGGCAGGCGAGATGGCTTATTTGTTTTGTATTCGATGATTGTCTTTCCCCATTCATTTGTCTTTTTCTGTTTAAAAGAGAGAAGAAAAAAGGTACATAAAATATCACTATTTCTGAATCCGATACCATCTGAATGTTAGGTTTTATAGGAACCATTTTTTTTTAGCTTGTTTGTGTTATTCTGAAGAAGTGTGTTCCAAATCAACAAGCTCATCTTTTAAACAGCAGCATCAAGAGTGTCTTTAGGGGGAAGGATTTCCTCTCAGTCTAATTTTTAAAAAACATTTCAACACACATTCCAAATGCTTATTTCTACAATATAATTTTTAGGATTGGTGTGTCTGGGCGGGGCAGGGGGTGGGGTGGGTCGGGTAAGTATGCGGTATTGCTATTAGTAAATTTAATTTTTCTCCTATTTATAGCGTATTATAAAGAAAGCATAAAGAGAAAGTTAAATAAGTAAATAAATAAACATAACTATAAATTATAGCTTAAGCCCTTTAAACTTCCAGAAATTTTAAGTTCTGGGCATATATCACCATTTAAGAAACTCATATTAAAGAAAAAATAACTAATACACATACATAGTATATATTTCAGTATTTCAAAAGGCAACATCTGATAAGAACACTCTGAATTTATCTTGTGAATTTAAATAAATACATTTATGAAAAAAGAGAACAAATGAGGTCTTGCATTCATCTGTTCATCTAATGGTCTAAGCTAGAACCCCTCCCACCTCACGTCCCAGAGTAAATGCTATTCCAGTATTTCACTGTTACTTACAGAGCAGCCATCTACAAGAACGGTGTAAGTGAACCTGCTGTTGCCCTCGGCAACAAGTTCAACATCATTGGAGCCTTGCAGAATGACAGCCTTCTTCAGGTTGCCAGTCTCCTCATCCATGTATGCAATGCTGTTCTTGCAGTGGTAGGTGATGTTTTGAGAGGCATGGTTGGCCAGCAGGCGCATGAAGGCAAGTTGGGTAGCCATTTCCTTGGAGCTCACTCCTTCTACATTATATTCAAACTACAAAGAATAAGATGGAAATTCCAGTTCACTGGGGAAGAACTCAAATGCTAAGAGTCAAATTAAAGAAAAAAGTCTGGTAGAGGGAGAAATAATGGACTCAGATCCAAGCCTAAGGAAGAGGGTACTTTGTAAGGAAACTCAATTCACTTGTCTTTGAAGCATCAGTTACCTAGATGGACATAAGACCTACCAGGCTGAGGCAAAGTCATCTAAAAAAGGTACCTGTTCAGTAAAGCTTTCATGTGTATGTTTCTTCTTTAGAATAAGAACAAGGAGATACAGATTCAGACCTTTTCCTTTAATTCTGTAATTTGCTGAATTCCAGTAGGCATTCAATAAAGTTGGTGAAAAAGTTCGATTAAAAATTCAACAAAGCTGCTCATGCTCTGAAAATGCATATGTAATGGTATGGAGCTATGGGCTGGCTAATGCTCCTTCACATTAAATGACATTAGTCAGTTTCTCCAAAGATTATCAATTAAGTCAAATTTAAATAATAACTTTGAATTATATGGCTGTATACAATCAATCCACCTTTTAATGTGCAATCTAGGACAGAATTGGAATGTGAAGAAAGAGCAGTTTCTTTTAATAAGCCCATTTTGGTAAGGGTTTAAAAAATAATTAAAAAGCAAACAATCCTAACAAAATATTATTTAGTAGAAGAAATGTTTGCAGGATTCCTCACCTGGGTACCACCATTAATAGTTTCTCCTAACCAGACGTATTTGTTGGCCTTGGAGCTCCTGTACCAGTTCTTGGCTGGGATGTTTTCAGGTTGGGCTCGGATGCAGGTTTCACCAGTAGAGAAATCACAGTATACTTTGATAGCATCCATAGTGCATCCTTGGTTAGGGTCAATCCAGTAGTAACCTTTTAAAAAAACAAGACCCAGATCATAAAACTTCTTACTGAGAAGAACATAGATTCTAATAATAACTAGTTAAAGAAATTGATTCCTATAAGTAACATTGTACAGTTATATTATCTACCCCACATTTAACAGGAAGAGGTTTGCTATTTTCAAGATTAGTCAATTCCTTCTCTCCTCTCCTCCATGGAAAATCAAATCAGGGAACTTATTACCATAAAAAGGGCAAAAATATATATTAAGAAAAGCTTGAGTATGGGTCCTGGTTGGAATAAAAAAAAAGATGCTTCATTAATTGGATATGATCTCATATCATGTAATTTTTACCCAAATACATTTTCATTTTAAATGCCAGTGGGAACTGGTTTTGAAAAGCTCAACTTGTGAGAAGGGTCAGTCTGGTTAGGACATCTCAACCTACCGCTGCTCCACTCTGGGTGGCTGAGTCTCAAGTCACGGCATGTGCGAGCTGGGTTCTTCCTAGAGCCTTCAGGAGTAAGAAGGGTCTCAATCTGGTTGTTGAGAGATTTCAGAGTTGCATCAACTTCATAATCCTTGGGTCTGAGAGAAGGTGGTGAGCGAGGCTGGTCAGCCCTGTAGAAGTCTCCATCATAACCAAAGTCGTAACCGCCACCACTGACACCGGGAGGCCCAGGAGGGCCAGGGGGACCAGGAGGGCCCTGCAAAGGTGAAAGTGAGAGAACAGAGGCTTTGAATTTGGTTACAGTAAGAGACATCAATGCAGAGAAATTCAAATCAGATTTTAGTTGAGCTTCATACAAAAGCATGTTCTAGTAAGTAGTGTAATTAAATAACTTGCTCCCAGGTACACTTGCAGTGATGGACTTAAAAGCATGTTGCATACAGACAATTTTCAGGTATTTTAGAAGGTATATTGAAGTGGGGCTATTGTAATGTGTTGCCGTAATTGTCTTGATTTAGTCTGAAGAAAATGTTCCTTAGGTCAGTGATGTTCTTTGTTATTTCCCCAAATCATACTTACAGCAGGACCTTGGTTACCCTGAGAGCCTCGAATGCCAGCAGGTCCAACTGCGCCGGGATGTCCAGTGCGACCATCTTTGCCAGCAGGGCCAGAAGGACCGGCAGGGCCCTAAGGAAGAAGGACACCAGTGTGTGTGAACCAGTGAAGCCCTGCAGAACAGCAGCCGCCTGGGGCTCACTGCCAGCATTTGCCTTGATTCAGAGGTGAATCATCTTTTGAAATCACCTACCCTAGGACCAGCGGGACCCACAGTGCCAGGAGGACCTTGATCACCATGCTGACCCTTTAAAGAGAGGACAGGAAAAAATCACACTTTCAGAACATGTGTCAATAGATTGTTTTTTTTTTCCAAATTGAATGGAAAACTTTAGTTTCAATGGACTCCAGATTGAGAAAATTGAAAATGTAAAGTGGGGCTCTTTTCTCCCATTATGTCTATTATATTCAATTATTTTTTCACAAGCTATTTCAGAAGTGAATATTAGTCATTCCTCTAATTATATTTATTTTAAGTTGGGTTGAAGGACATTGTTGCCAGGAGATTTTAATATATGTATATTTCTGTCTCCCTTAACCCTCACCTTTTCATGCTGGGATGAAATAGCTTCATCTCCGAGAGAGATGGAGTTAGCCAGAGAAATGGAAAATGAATATGAGGCAGGACATTTGAGAACAAGAACAGCGAACATTTGAAGAGGATCCTTCTGAGCTGAAGGCCTTGAAGGTGGGTACACACGTGGGATGGCCACGTTTTACTTACAGCGAGACCGGGAAGACCCTGCAATCCGCCGTGTCCTTTTAAGCCAGGAAGACCTCTGGGCCCCTTGTCACCAGGCTCTCCCTTATCACCTCGAATGCCTTGTGGGCCCTGTAAAGAAAAAGAAGAAGGGATAGGACATTTACCCTTTTTAAAAATGGCTCTCACTTCTCCACAAATAGCGTTTAATCCATTTCCAAAGATAACTCAAGCCATGCAAAGGTCTAGATGGGCTTTCGCCTCTTCCAGTAATCTGCTTTAGTTGAGTTGTCTATAAAGTGGCTAGATCCTTATGATTATTTAAAACAAACAAGCAGAAAAGACATAAAATAGATGAAGTCATTTGTATCAATTCTGACCAGGGACTAAAATTTTAAAGAAGTACGGAGTCTAGCCTATATATTATTTATTTTCTTAACTGACAGTTTTGAATGATTCTCCCAAAATGCTAATTTGTAAGAAATCTTCTCCATGTACATACACTAGGACCTCTTGGACCAACAGAACCGACAGGACCAACGGGACCCACAGGACCCTGTGAATTAGAAAAGAAAAACACAACTCATCAGCCAAGCCCACTATCCCTCTCCCCTAGCCCCGACCATCACCAAGTATGGGGAAGTCAGAAGTGAAGCCCATGAGGATAACAGCATCAAGGGACTTATGTTCACAAACTTACAGGTTCACCACGGTTTCCATGTTTGCCAGCAGGACCCACAGAGCCTTGAGGACCAGGTGCACCCACAGTGCCAGTGGGACCAATGTTGCCAGGGTAGCCACGTTCTCCCTACCCAAGGCAAAATGAAACTTAGCATCAATTTGGCTTGAATTTTAATCGCTTTTAAATTAGAGAAATATGGCTGGCCAGTTAGCTCAGTTGGTTAGAGCATGGTGTTATAACATCAAGGTCAAGGGTTCGGATCCCGGCACCAGCCACCCAAAACAAAACAAACAAACAAAAACCCCAAACAAGAAAAGAAAATAAAAATAAATTAGAGAAAGATGACGAAGTATACTGACCTTGTGTCCAGGTTGACCATCACGACCTGGGGGACCATCACTCCCAGGGTTGCCCTGTGAAGACACCATGCAAGTTAAGGCCCCTGTGAGGCTGTGCTATCCAGCAGCCCCTATGTTTTGGCTACTCAGCCTTCTTCCCTCCCAGTACTCAAGAGTGAACCCCCTTTCAGACTGCTAAAAAGTAAGAAGAATCTGACAATCTATATATTTTTTAAGAGATGTTTTTAATATTTGGTCCCAGTTTTAAAGAGTGCTAGTTAAAGGCCCATTCCCCAGCCCAGATAGTTTTTCACATTTTCAATACTCGAAGCAGTCATTACATTTAGATAGTATGCAGAAACAGACCATCTTGTTCAGAAACTTGGAACAAGTGGACCTAAAGTCACACATAATGAAATCCTCCTTGTTTTAATTTTACAAATCAAGTGTTAGACTCACATCACGACCAGCTTCACCAGGAGCACCATTGACTCCAGGACTACCCACAGCTCCAGGGGGACCACGGGCCCCAGGAGGGCCTGAGATGCCAAGAGGACCAGGTTCACCCTAAAGAGGCAGAAAAGATAAAACAACATTCCTCTCATGTCATGGAATGCTAACCTTACCCTCCAAAAACAACCCTAGCCAGGAGATTTTAGTTTGAAGAGAGAAGGTAAATTGAATTTGAATGGGACAGAAAATGTTAAGAGGTATCATTAGTGTCATCCTGCCCTCCTTCTACACACTTAAATGGTCAGCTTTATATAATTATGGACTGTTGCTCTGTAAAAGGCTGAGCCTTGTTTCATCCAATATCCCAAATGAAATGAATTCATACAGTTGATAGAGTCTATGGAGATGAGATGGTTCCTAGTTGCTGTCACATATAAGGTTTAACGGAATGATTCAGAACTTCCAGAGTTTCATCCTTCCTAGAGGATAAATGATGCCAACAATTCATGTTGCAGAGTAAATGCAATTAGAGCTTATATCGTTCTTAAGTGTGTAGAAAGAACAAAAATCATTCTGCATAATGTTAAGCTGTGTATAGTGTGTGTCTGAATAAGGTGGTATTAAAGCTTCTTAGATAAGTGACATGTGATCTGTATAAAGAAAATGCCATGAATAAAAATCTTAAGTGGAATTATTCAGTGATCAATCTGTCACATCTGAATTGGCAGCTTTTAAAATCTTTTATTATGTTAAGGAGAATCAGAATGGTGTCAAACACTCACCACAGCACCAGCAACACCAGGTAGACCACGTTCACCTCGAGAGCCAGGGAGACCCAGAATACCAGGAGTGCCAAGTTGACCCTGAGGACCTGGGGTACCAGGAGGTCCCTAAACAAGAGGTAAAATACTTAGTATTGCTGGTAAGACTCTAGGTGATAACACAGGTTGGCTTGAGGATTGTCAGAATGAGCTGTCCTCAGTTTAGAAAAAGGCTAGTGATCTATTAGTAGAACACATCCTTGGATATCTTTTCTCTAGTGATGACAATGAGTTTATTACATCTTGGCATGTATAATTTTTGTACCTAGTTCCTCCTTGAGACCAATGGCACAACATGTAAAAATATGTGGTTGAGATTAATGAAGCCACTTGGGAATAGAGTTTTCATAGAATCTATGCAGGGAACCAAATTTTGACCTTGGCTTTTAAGGTCTAATAAAGCCACCTTTCAGAGTAGCAATAACACTGGATAGTGCATGCTTAAGGAATTGATAGCTTACTGAGATTGATTACTTTACAGTAGGATGTCCACAGCAATGGGATTCTATTCCAATCTGATACCAGTAAATTGCTCTCAACAGCTTAAGAGGCTGTTATGATAAAACAGTGAGTTCCCTCATGTATCGTCATCCCTATTATGTGCTTTCTGAACATCTGCTGAAGACATGGCACCTAATGTGTGCTAGACAGATTTCCTGGCTCAACTGAGCTCTATTTGAGAGCCTACAATACTCATAAAAAAATATATGCCCCTTGAAGACGTCTGTGGGGACTTTACTTTAATTCAACACAAGGTATTAAGAAAGTGGAATTTGAACTTACAGCAGTACCAGGCTCTCCAGAGGGACCCTTTTCACCAGCAAAACCAGGGAGGCCAACTGCGCCTGTTTCTCCAGTTCGGCCAACTGGACCTTGGTCACCACGAGGACCACGAAGCCCTTCTTTACCAGCAGCACCAGGGGGACCAGGAGGACCAGTAATACCCTGTGAGCAAATGTACAAGGTTGTTTACTTTTTGTTAATCATCAGAGACCTGGAAGAGAGTATCAGAGGTTCCAGATACCAAGATGTAAACAGTGTGATGCACCAAAATAACACCCTGGCCATGTGGGAGAAATGTTTAGACTTTTTAACATTCTTTCTTGAGGAAAGAAGCAACTCCTATCTTCCTTCTCCTAAGGCTGTAACAAAGCAAATAATTGAGGCAGAGTCTAGGGCAAATTTCTGTGAGAAGAAGCAATCAGAATCAGAACTATGTACAGTTACAAGAGTTAGTTGTAAATGAATGGAACTTCGGGTTTTGGAGGACTCTGCTCATTTCTTTTTGAAGAAAGCCAATACGGTATTTTGTTCATAATTGAGGAATCACATATGCTCTCAACTAAGTTTAATTAAATGCCTACAGGGGATGAAGATTTTTCTGTTATGAACCTATAAAAGGATTCCAAGAAATCAACATCTTTACTTTTTTTTTTTCCCCCTGAAACGTTAACCGGAAGACTTAATCCTTGGTAATTAATTAAATTCTCTTGAGTCCTGACAGGAGAGTCTGAATCAGAATTAAATTAGAGGGCAAACCACCTTTAAATTCAGGAACAATTATATCTTAACAACGGAGGCAGAATGTTAGCCATAAAGGGTAATTAGATATAGAAATATCGGATATGTGACTAGAACTGTTCTGTTTTTTTATTTTTAACAAAGATACCACGTCCCTGAAAGGGGACTGGTGTTTGAATGAATAAAAGCCTCTTAAACTGATATTATAAAATATAATTTGTGATGGTTTTGCCTTAATGGCTCAGAAAAACTGATTTTAGACTGGGAAAGTAATAGCAAATATTAGTGATGTGTTTTCAAAGAGAGTTTCTTACCAGTTTTCTACCAGAGACCATGTCTTTTGGCTAGAGTAAATGAAGACACGTGTTTGGAGTGATTTACTTACACTAGGTCCAGGAGGACCAGTCCGTCCAGCAGCACCAGGGAAGCCAGTAACACCCTAAGAACCAAGCACATTAAAATTCCAGTCAACACCAACTCCAGGGATTTGGGTAAGATGGGAATTTCTCCTTTGGCGAATCCTCAGAACACGTGACCAGGGATGGACCATGGAGGAGGTAGTAGGCAGCTTCATTTAGGGTATTAATTAACCAGTACCCTGAAGGCCTTCCTCCCCACACCTTGCTTACCAGCATGCCACCAGTTGCAATCCCTCTATTTTGCATTAAGACTTTGATGGTCTTTTTTGAAATGCTAATATATTATCTAATGGTTGTAAAAGCAAGAAGACAAGACACTTTCTATACATTAATCAATCTTAACTACATGGTTGCGTGCTAAGGGAATAAGTACTCATAGTGTTGCTTACAGAGGAAGGTACAACAAATGACATAGAGCATTAAGTACTGTCTAGTGAGAGGCGTCAGTGGAGTTAATTCCTCGGGAACTCTGGGTCTCTACAGTCAGTGTGGTAGCACCGGATGAAAACGGGAAGGACTTGGTCAGGGAGAAGAAGGGTACATCAACAAAGACATAAGGGGCACCAGAAAAATATTTTACCCATTTCATAATTAGACTGCCTGGGGTCAAATGAGGCAGTAGTAACATATACTGTACTGAGTTCCAGCTGGGATTAAGTTAACAACCCATGTAGCTGACCTTAACTTTAATATCAAAATTGCCCTGAATTGAATGAACTTGAACCACAAGAGTCTCCGTATTATAGTCCAAGTTTACCAAAATTTTAAAAACTTTCGAGTTGTCCCTAGTAGATTCTGAAGAAAGAAAAGTGATCACAGTCTATTTTAAATACTCACAGGAGGACCTCCATCACCACGAATTCCAGCAGGACCAGGGGGGCCATTTGGACCCTAAGTGCAAACAAAAAGATGGGGTCAAATCACAAAACAAACAACTCTTACACATGTTACCCTTTTCTTCAAAGGGATCATTCCCATATCTATTAGATGAAAATTTATAAGTGAAAAATGATTATCTGTGTCATATGAAATAAATGTTCTTACTTCAGTATTAGCACCCTTCTGGGGTTATCAAAGAATTAAAATAATAAGACAATATTTATGAAACTTCTATGGATTGTAAAGCAGTGTGCAAGTGTTAATTCTTATTATTTTTTATCATCTGCTATCTGGTTTATTTCCTGGTGTATACTACGCACTTGACTGATGTATGTTGAATTATAAGATCTCATGAACAACTATACAGGCTGTTCATAGTGAACTCAACTTACAGATGGGCCAGCAGCTCCAACGGGGCCTGTGGGACCAACCACGCCATTTTCACCCTTAGGCCCTTTGGCTCCTCTCTCTCCTTTAGCACCAGGTTGACCAGCAGCACCCTGTTGGAAAGGAGAAGGTAGTTATAGCTCTGATATTCTGACTCAGTCTACTCCCCAATTTGGGATGTTTTCAGAATAATGTTTATCATGTGTGATACTCACAGCGGGACCAGCAAATCCATTGGGGCCAGCAGGACCAACCTCACCACGTTCACCCTAGGTAGGAAAAGGAATTTAAAAATGTCTTAGCAATCCCAGGTTCATCAGTGTCTAAAAGTTGTGAGGTGTGATTGTCCAAAATGACCAGGTTTCTACTTACAGGGCTACCCCGAGGACCAGCAGGACCAGAAGGACCAGCAGCACCAGCTTCACCCTATAATGGGGCCAAAGAGAAGTTTGTTAATGTGCCTCACAGAGATGCTCAAAGAAGCGAGAGGGAGAGAGAACAGTGGTAGACAGTGGGCTATAGTTAGAGTCTGCAGTTGCTTTGAAAGAGATAACTAACGTACATCTCACCGAGAAAAATGAACCGGATTCTCACTCTACTTAATGCCATATTCATTTTTGGGGTTGAAGTAATATTGGTTGTGCACTTGCAAAAACACTATAAATCAGTGCCCACAATACCAGCAGGAGAACATTTTAATTTTTAGATGGACACAGGACTGATCTATTTGCTGCAATCTTTGCAATACAATAAATAAGGTCTATTTTAAGTGAACTGTTCAATGTGAAATGGACACACTATGTATTTTATTGATTTTTTACAATTGAAGGCTTTGAGAAGGCTCGATGCTATAGGATATTGTTAATGGGCAACAGGGAAAGACTTTAAAACAAATGATAGGGATTAAAGTATAGATCAGATAGCTGGCACATTTATAGGAAGGGAAACAGAAGTTTAAACAGACAGCATTTGTTTCCTGCTGCCGTATCACAACAGCTAGGTTTCTAAATAAGTGGGCTTTATACCAGGCCATGAAAATGAATTGCTGAGGCTCTTTGGGCATAGGGTAGGAAGGAAATTTTAGATACTGTTATCGACTCAGACAGTTACAACTCAGTGAAAATGCATGCTTACCCGGTCACCTGTGGCTCCAGCAGGACCAGGGGCACCTACAGCCCCAGGAGCACCCTAGGACCAGAAAAGAAAACATGTCTTCTTAATAATACTCCATTCCATCAAATGCGAACCTTTTCATTCCTCTTTGTTGTGATTATACAGTCACTGAACACTTTTATGGCATGCTCTGGTTGTATATCAAGAAAGCCTCTGATGCATTTCAGTTCTGATTATCAAGACTAATAGATGCTACTCTCAAGAGAAGAGTACCCCAGTAATAAAGGTTATGGAAATGTGTAAGTCCGGGGAAATTTAGGAATTTGGAAGAGCTGAACTCTCTGCTCTTGTGAAATTCCCTGGAGAGAAGCAAATGAGTAGGCTTGTTTGGAACTGCTAGAACTGTGTGATTCAAAGGCAGGACTGTCACGAATGTGCTACAGTGAGTTATCAGCTCTGAGGGAGAGGTGAGAAGAAAGAACCAAGGCAGACTGTGGCGTGGAGGGGCCATGATACTCTTCTGCCCTAGGTAGGGTAATTATATCTTTATGAGGTTATCTTTGGCATCTCCATGGCATTAACAGCTGACTTTTGGGGCTGGTCTTTGAGCGATAAATTCCTAAAGCATACAGCGGAATAACTGTAGGACCTTGTTAGAGGTTCTGACTTCTTCAAATGTAAGAGAATTATTGTTTTTGATTTAAAATTTTAAGGACATATTATCACTTAAAACATTCATTTAAGTTTTATTAAACCTATAGCTTTTGGTCTGTAGTTTGTAGGTGGTATAGTTAATACCAGGGAAGGTTTGAAGATTTGATTTTTAAAGGGGTAATTTCTATTGAATTTTTCTTTTGGAGCATGAAAAGTGATATTATTAGTTGTAGATCCAGAAAGGAATGAAATACTATTTTACTGAACTTGAGTCTTTTTCTCATAGTTGTATTTTGGAAATCTTCTCAATTCGAATTGAGTAATATATATATATTTTTTAATTTAAGTACAAACAAACATTCAAACAAAATTCACTCACACGAGCACCATCTCTGCCAGGGTTACCAACTTCACCTCTGAGACCAGTTTCACCCTGAAAGTAGAAAGAAAGAGCAGCTTTTTATTTTCCAACCAAATTTTTGAATCAAAATTAATCCAAAGTGTTTTTATAGAAGATGCTATAATATCTTCAGTCATTTGAGACTTCTAGTAATGTCTTGATTCCCTACCATTCTACAGGTTGTTGAATGAGAAAAAAAAAAAAAAGGAAAAAAATAATTCAAGGCCCTTTCTAGATTATTGCCAAACATTCTTTTCTAATTTCCATACACGCTCCTGAAGCATAATCAAGCAAGGTACAAATTGGTGTGGACAGAATTATAAGGCAACATCACAGTGGGCAGCAGTGCCCGATCACTCTTATCACATAACTAATGCAGCAGCACGGTTGACAGCTGTTCAATATAGCTTCTTCCCATTAATTAGGGCAGGATGAAACATTATTGTTAGTGGCATTAAAATGAGCCTCATGTATTACTCAACACCATCTGTTTGCGTGAAATTCCATGGTAGCAAGCAATTTTGCCAGATTAGAGAGTTTAGAAATGCATAGGTGCTAGATGGCAGAGCAAAATGTACATAGATTGATACCAAAATGCTACCTGACCACCTGCCAAGCATCGTAAACAATTGGACACCCTAGTGCATCCTTTTTTTTTGCTAGAGTTTATTAACAATATGTATTAAGTCCCAACACTGGGCAAGTACCTTTTCTCCCTTGCCTCCAGGTACACCTGCAGCACCCCTCTCTCCTGGGAGTCCACTAGGACCAGAGGGACCGGCAGTGCCCGCAGCACCAACCACACCAGGTTCACCCTGGAATTTAACACACGTGAAGTCAATTATTTCAGTGGTGAAAGAAGAAAATGAAGACTCAAACTCTTGAAGGACTCCAATTTAAACATTTAATAGACAGCATTCTTGTCTGCTTAGAGACACAAAGGAGAGCTACTGAAAGGAGGGAGATGCTATTAATGACACGGTCACTAAAGAGAAGAGGGTAGTAGGAGTGGGTGGCTGTGATTCCTCAATAATCTGCTCCCAATCCTCTTAAGGAAGGAGGGTACAGAAAATAATAAAAGGATAGGACAATGGCAAGTAGAGAGTGAAGAATGTTTGCTCACAAACACATTTCAAGGGTAAGTCTCTTAGCCCAGATAGGAAACATGGCAAGAGACCTCATCAACTGGGGAGATGTTTGCGTTTTAATCTCTTTAAGAGTGGAGACTATAGCTTCCATTTTTATACAAAGCCTTACAATTCTACACACTTAAAACGTGTTGCCTACTTTCTGAGATAAATAGATCCCTTTGAAAGTAGGACCTCACAGAACCATATCTCTTTTCTTATTTCCTCTCTCCCTCATATCTTTTAATTTTTTTCTTAATAATGTTCTTCCACATACTACAATAGAGTTTTGCAACTAATCTTTATGTTTTTTTCCTTAAAGGTAAGAATCAGAACTAATATGAGTTGCCTTCTTTTTATTGTGGTTAAAACAATCTGTCTTTCAGAAATGTATAATTCCACCTATTTCAAAATCTAAACCACAGATTCTATTTTGGAACACAAATTTTCAGACTTGTATTTTTGGGGGTGGCTTAATTTTCATCATCATCAAGTCTCTGATTATTAAAATTTAGACTACTTTTAAAAATTTTACTCTACAGAATTGAAAAGGTAAAAGTTTTCTCTCTAAAACTAATGTCTAAATGTATATTATGTTTCCAGATTAAAACAAAAGCATCAACAGTGTGATGAGAAAAGGATGAAAACACATACCAATTCATTTATGTTTGTAGAACACTGAGAGCCCCAGCCCACCCCCACCCAGTTTTCTTTTATAATTCAGGTCCACTGGAATCAGATGGCTATTTATTGAGATGGGAATCATCACAGAACCAGAAATAAATACAAATCTGAGAAACAATTCTTCCTTTGTAAAGGGTCTACTTATTCTAGGGTAGACTGGGCCAAACCAGCAATATATAAACATAAGGTTTTACCTTGTTTCCATCAGGCCCTGGGGGTCCAGAAGGACCTCGGCTTCCAATAGGACCAGGAGGACCAGCAGCACCACTCTGGCCTGGGGGACCACGTTCCCCCTGTAAAAAGGGATTAGAGGGTTGCACTGTTCATCACTTTCAGAGATGCTGTTCGCACGAGATTAGATTTTGAGTCCTGATTCTGCCATTTATTAGCACATTAAAATTTCTTTTTTTCCTAATTTCTCCACTAGTAAAATGAAGGGACAGGATGAGATATTCTCTAAAGTCTTATTTGGTTCTAATGTTTTATGACTACAACTCCACGATTTGTTGCTTCTTGAATATGATGTCAAACTATTAGAATTCATTTCCTGTTTTTGTCTTTTCTGTGATAGATCCATAGGTAAAAATAGATGCCAGTTATACATAGTATGCAAAGGAAAAGATTGTGTCATTTTAGCTGAATAGCAATACCAAGTATAGATAAGATTAGATATTCTCATGTTTGTAATCCCTTTTTATAACTTCACCCAATAATAATGTAACAGTTAAAATATTCCACAGAAGATATATATGTATATGTATATATTTCTATTGATCTATCTCCCAATTTGCATCTAAATATCACTGTAACATAGCATTCTATGGCCTAAAATATTTATTGCATAGGTCCACACTGCAACTGTTTCAAAGGACCTTGTTTTAACTTGGTTTTATGGTGCTATGGTTTTTTGATACTAACTTTGTTTGAGCTTCCTAGATATATGGTAACTAGCAACATAATGGGATACTTTAGGGGCAAACTAATTGTTCCAGTTATGCTAATACCCACAGACAAAGCAAATCTATTTATTTTATTTTTCTTTATAAGGTCATACTCATGAGTTCAGCTTTAGACTTTGAACATCAACATACATTGCAAAAATTGACTTTAGATCTTAGTAAGATATTGCTTTTCTTTGGCTCAAGTGGAGCTACAGTCATAAATATATCATTTGTGTCTATATAAATCACCAATTATAATACATATATTAGCTCATTTATGTTTCTTATAACTGCACTGTTATCAAATAGGAAATATGAACAACTAAATAAAAAAGTCTACAATCAACTTAGAGATCTAGTGCTCTCTACAGGTTACATTTGGTTACAGAAGAGCATCAGAAACTTGTTGCAAGGTTATAGAGGCTTTAAGGAGAAAGCTACTTCTTTTAAAAACACATTGTTGGAAATTTATGAAAGTTAATTAAATAACACTTACTCTTGGACCAGCAGGACCAGGAAGACCGAACTCACCATGGAGGCCCTAGGCAAAACGGAGTAAATAAAGCATGACATTTATGTGTGATCCCCAAATTCACTAATGATTATGATATTTGAAAGGTTCTGAAAGAGTGAAATAATGCTAGATAGGCTCTACCTACATGTGTGCTTAAGTACATGGACTGATAAAAACAACAGAACTTTCAGTTGTGTATGGAAAGATACAGAAAGAGAATTCCACTGATATCAAAGATGTATCTATCCTAAAACCTGGTATCAGAATATTTAAGTTTCCCAATATTTAGTTTATTGCTTTTAAAAAAGTGACAAAACTCCTTTGAGAATATGATAAATAATAATGAACTGTATCAGACATTGCCTTTTTTTAGCTATATAACAGGCTGCCCTCTTAATAGAAATTACCATATTCTGTACATTACCTAGTTAATTGTATACCCAAGTGTATCTCTTTTATTACTGACCAGCTGTCTCCTTAATGTGCCCCACTGTTGACAAAGGAGACTAGGCCACAGAATGTAACTAAATTGAGGCATATTCATCACAATTACAGAGAAAATGACTCAGAACTCATGCCCTGATTGTGGATAGCAGTGTCATGTCTGAATGCCAAGAAAAACATTAAAAGCAATCTTTCAGGGTCTGGTTTGATGGAAAATCAGTGCATTTACTTCTTCACTATGGGGAAGAAAATGATTTGTATTTTAACATTACCAAGAACAATACAAAAAGTAAGGCTATCAAATGAAATATTCAGTGATAGATTTTACTTTCATAACGTTATGTTTCACTCAGTCCTTAAACAAAGTAATTTGAACTAAAATAAGTAACTTGGCTCATTCTCTCCATCAACACTAACATATGCAAAATGCTATCATTAACATATGAAATATGAAATTTCATTTTACCTATTATATTTGCACGGCAGTAGGGTATTAAACAGGGAAATTCTCAAGTTTGGGTGAATTTACTATCAATGTTTTACTCACCCTTTCTCCTGGTTTGCCAGCTTCACCAGTTGTACCTGCAGGGCCAGGCAGACCCTAAATGAAAAGAAATACAAATCTCAACCTTACGGCTATATTCAGGGGATTTGCTAATAACTGGGTTTGGGGGCACTACCTAATATCAGCCTGAGAGCTACTGTGTGTTATTAAAGCATTACCTAACAATTTTGCTCTGAAAAAAATGCACCTTTCTTTGCTTCAGTTCTGAAATCCTGGTCTGTTGGGGGGGAGGGTGGGGAGTGATATGTGATTTACAGCTTGGCAATCTGACCAAAGGCAGTATTTAGTATGTTTTAGTTGACTTACCTGAAAGCCTGGAGGACCAGCAGGACCCTGTTCACCTTTTCCACCTTGGACACCCTGAAAGTGACAGGAAAGATAGCATAAATAGTGATGCATTCCACTATTGCTGTGTAACTTTTGGACTAGAAATTGGAGATGGTCATTTTGAGGCACTAAATAACATTCTAGTGCAGAAAAGCAAAGAGTGAGAGAAATACTCACTTGTAGTCCAGGAGGTCCCTGAGCACCATTGTTTCCGTCAGGACCTGGAGCACCCTAAAAATATTTAACAGAAAAGCTGATGGTCACCCGCAAGCCAAGCAATTTGAGATGCCTCAAATCCTCATGCGTTACCTCCTCATAACAAGTTTGTCATTTTAGCGTGAATTTAACTTATTGTGGGGTTTCTGCCAAGGCCCAAATACTGTCTTCTAACTTTTGATGTGGCTCAAGGGAAGTCTACAATGGAAGGCAATCTATAAGGTCCAGAGAACACTACTACATCGTCATATCCTTTTAATCACAAGATGAATAAAATAAAACCTAAATGCTTCTGTATTTTTGACTTAACATATATTCTGATTTGTTATAGATCATTGCCTTATAAGTGCGGTTTAAAAAAAAGACATTTTCTGACAGTAAAACGACCTTTGGGAATGCCTTCTTGGAATAAAAGTGATGGAATTATAGCAGATGGCCTCAAAGGATGTGTGCTTCTTAGGTGAATACTACGTGAATAGATCTGCACAGAAATTAGCACCTACCCGAGGACCAGCAAGACCAGGATGACCTTTATCACCAACTTTGCCAGGCTCACCCTATAATAAAAATAATAAACAAAACAAAACAAAAACAACCTTACACATTTAATGTCAAATTAACCATGATGACTATGAATGTTAATGTCTTCCTTGCTTTTGTATTTTCTTGAGCTTCCTGGTGCTTGAATTCTGTTCTCTAAGGCATGATCCCGCATCATGCAGTTCCATAAAGTAAGCTGCACCTGCATGTCTGCAGAAGCATGTGACTCAAGAGAGGGATTTTCAGCAGGTGTGTAAGGACACACTAAAGGGAAAGTTTTATGTGTTAAGTGGCCTGCAGTTTTCCAGGGTTGAAAGGAACCCCCTTGAGGTAGACTGGACTGATATGCAGGAGAGAAATACTACAGTTTTGGTGAAACATGGCCAAAAAGTGCTGAGGGAGAGGAAGTTGTGGTGATGCTTACACTGGGGCCTTTGGGGCCAGGGAATCCGATGTTGCCAGGTTCTCCTCTTGCACCAGCGGGGCCGATTGGGCCAGGCCTGCCGTCAATACCAGGGAGGCCCTGAAAGAAGAGTTTATTTGAAGTTTACTCAGCTTCAACATGGTCTCACAACCTCAAGCTTACAATGCTGCCATGGGATGAAACAGAATAGTCTTCTGAATGCATAAAGCTTCTTGCATAAAGGGTCAATAAATTATGAGTCTATTTTCCTTTTTAAAATAGGATGTCAGTCCACACACAGCCAATTCCACCTCATATGTACACAATTTCCCTCTCTCCACTCTCTTTTCAAACCCTTGTCACCTGCTTCAATTCTCCCTGCCATGTTGTTCTTTTCCCTTCTCTGCTTTCAGTCCTGTGTTCATTTGGACTCCATAATTACAATCTATTACTTTGAGTTCCCAGATGATGTGTGTGGCTGATATTTATTTTCAATGCATTCATGTATAAATAAGCCACAAAACAGAATTGTTAAGGGTGCAATAAGTGTCCTTGAAAATATAATGGAAAATGAGTAGTACTCACTGCAGGACCTTCTTTGCCAGCTGGGCCAACATTTCCAGGGGAACCGGGAAGACCCTATAAAACAAACGAGGATGCTTTCAGATTGGCACTTTCACTCACACACTTGAGCCTCAAATTAAATGAAATCTCACAAAAGCACTTTTTCCTCCACTTTTTGTTTGTTGCCTGCCTAGGGTAAATCATTAGGGATATTAGTCGCTAGCCGGGAGGTATGAAAAGAGCTCTGAAATTTTTCTTCTATTTTTTGTGCCTTTCTTTTTATTGAATTTTAGTGCAACTGATCCATTTACAGATATCTCAAGAAACTGTTAAGCAACATGCTGTATGGGCAAAATGTGCCATATTATTTAACTCATAATAGAAAAATTAATACTTTTAGCAAGCAATTTCCAAAGTGGATTTTTTTTTATTGCAGTATTTGGTGTCCCTATTACTTGCTTATCGTACAATTACAGCTGATATTCACTCATATGAGATAATGGAGGCGAAAAAAATACTCTATTTCTATGGATTAGAGTATCTATGGATGTAAAGGTCATTTTTCCATAAGTAGTATGTTGTAGAATACATTATAGCACTTTTCAATTGCTGGAAAAATGATTTTACTTATGAATCTAATAAACTAATAATGTATGGTTCTAATACATTTCATGAACACCTTATATAAAACTCACAAATTAAGATTAAAAGATTCATGTTGATAGGAGAACCAACCTAATTTGGGTATATTAAAATAGATCTATTCTTCCAAAAACCTCATAGCCATTGTATCAAGTAATAAATAGGAAATTTATGAGCTAATTAAGTATATGAAAATACTGAGATTTGATAAAGTTAAATTAAAAAGGCAACCATCAGCAAGTCTGCTAACAAATTTACTTTCAATGTTTTTATTGTTATCTTTAACATTAACCCACCCTTTAAAAAAGGAAACAGTGTCAGATATGACTTGCTCAGAATCAATCTGAAACTTACTCGGGGTCCCATGAGACCAGGCTCCCCAGGACGACCAGCATCTCCATTGGGGCCTCGGACGCCAGCAGGACCAGTTGCACCACGACTACCAGGAGGGCCCTATTAAAAAGAAAGGGGTGGGGAGGAGGATGCTAAAGCTAATGACATGCCCACCACCAGAAGCATCAAATTCTTTCCCAGGAAATGAGCGACGGACAACGCACCATGACACCAGATCTGCCGTCAGCTCCAGGAAGACCACGAGAACCAGGACTGCCCTGCAAGAAAGTACATGGAACAGAAAAGAATTTAAAAAAAATCTTGAATCTGACAAGGCAGAGTTTATTAAAACATGGCATGACCTCCCTAAGGGGAAGATATGGACAGAAACCAAGCCAAAACACTTCACTCGAACCCCAGAGGAATGCGTGGATAAGCATCCCGCAAAAGTAGGTCAATAGTGTTTCCAGACCATTTTTATAACATACCAAATTAGAAGTCGCTGACTTAATAAAGCAGATGGAAAACAGATGCTCCCTTCATCTAGAAAATGCACTCAGTAATTTTGACCAATTCCCAATGAAGGGTGCCATCATTTGCCTCTGATGTGTCTGGGTGTCAGGAGCATTTGGAACCTACTCTCAGCCCAGGAGGTCCTGTGGGGCCAGCAGATCCAGATTCTCCATTGGGACCTCTTTTGCCTTCTTCACCACTGGGACCAGGAGGACCTTGGGGCCCAGCAGAGCCCTGTTTAATGAAAAGAACAAAAGACGGGGGAGTAGAAAAATAATTTTTGTTTCATATCCAGCTACAGAAACTAGACTGAAAGGAGAGCTCCGTAAAACTGTGATGATAGTGCTACTTACAGGCTCACCCTTGTTGCCGCTCTCTCCTTTGGAGCCAGCTGGACCAGGCTCTCCCTAGGATCCAATAAAAGACGGTGTCAAAGCTCTCTCACACACAAATCTCTTGGAATATTTATGGGTCAAGGTAAAGAGAAGCTCGAGTACTGTAAGAGATGAGCCCAGTTCATATTTAAATGGCCTACAGGAAAATGGTCTCAGTTGAAAGGACAAAACCGGCATTGCAGAACTTTGCCTCATTTACCATTAGGTAATGTTCTAAGATAGCAGGGAGTGTGTGTCTGTGTGCGTGTGAGAAGGAGGAAGTGTATGTATGTATTACATACACTTAATATAAGAAACAAACTAAAAATGGAAAAACAGGAATAATAAAATTACAAGAGCAAGTCTAGACAGTGATGAGGCGATGGTGGAGCTGGTGTTTCGGGATGATGGACACCACAGCCATGCCCACTTACAACAAGTCCTCTGGCACCAGTAGCACCAGCAGCTCCAACAGGCCCAGGAATACCACGGGGTCCAGGGAGGCCAGGAGCCCCAGCCACACCAGGAAGGCCCTGGAAGGAAAACAGCGCAGAGCGTTAGGAGGCCATGGGTTGCAGAGGCAGCACCCATTACATCCCTTTAAAACTGCAGCAGCACAATTTAGCTACCCAGATGTACTCACAGCAGCACCCTTGGCACCAGCAAGGCCATTTGCTCCAGGGTTACCCTGTGAGGGAAAGGAAAGGAGGACACTCATTAATTGGAATATTTCTGTTCTTCTTTGATCTTGTCTTCATTGTTCTCCTCCCCCCCAACCCCCCGCTTTCTTCCACTTGAATTAATAAGGTTAATGACAATGGCTACTTACAGGAGGTCCCACAGGGCCAGACAGACCTGGAAGACCCACTTCACCACGGGGACCCGCGGGACCAGAGGGGCCAGGGTTACCCACAGGTCCAATTTCACCCTAAAAGAGGAAATGATACTGAGGAATTAGCCAGCAAATAATGAGACAGTATATTTCTGTTTTTAGGACAGCAAGTTTTATAAAATTTCTTTAGAATTGCAATCATTTCTCTCATCTGGTTCGTTACCACAAGATTTGGTTTGAGTTCCTATTTTCCTGGCCTAGTTCTGCCATCTTGGCTATTATCACTACCTTCACTTAACCTCTGTCTCTCTGTGGTTGATTCTTGTTCTCAGACAGTCCTGACTAGTTTGGGAGTATGTCCCATAGGGACCGCATGAAATCACTTTCCATATTGCCATCTATATCAATGCTCAGAGTGTGCAAGTGCAGAGAGATGATCAATTTCAAACTCGGAGTGAGAGAACTGGTCATTCTATATGTACTTTGGAGGGAGGGAATAATTAACGTTCTGTAATTACCTTTCTATCTGCAAACACAGTTCTGATATTTCACATCACAGTAAAAGGTTTATCAAGGTAGTGACAATGGTCACCAGTGTTATTACCTTGGGACCAGGGGCGCCTGGGAAGCCTGGAGGGCCAGCAGCACCAATGGGGCCCTGAAATCAAAACAGATGTGGTAAGAAATTTACTTCAAGTAAATTAAGAAAACAGCAACAACAACAACAACAGATTGTAGTGGCTTAGCGAGACTTGATCTTATCTGGTATCAATAAAGAAAAAAGTGACGGCTAGTCTGTTGTCATTAGGATCTTATCAAACGGAAGACATTGAAGGTATCCAATGTAAGCTAGATTTTACTTTATACATCAGTCAAAAGCCCAGGTACTTATAGCCTATAATACTTAAAAATGGAACCTTCAAAAGACCTCACAGAACCTCTGGCAAAGTGTCTGAAATAATGTTATTTTGTAGGAAATTACCAAAGAAGATAGCTCCCACCCTCCTCTCTCAATCTCTTCCAAATTCCCCAGTGTCAACACTTACAGCTGGACCCACAGGACCCACACTTCCATCACTGCCACGAGCACCCTATGAAGAAAATAAAGAGGAAGAGTCAAGTGGAAAGTTAAATGGTAGTCATGAGAAAATGCTTATAAAGGAAAAAGAAATGAACAAAAATGAGAGCACTTACACCTGGGCCAGGGGCACCAACACGTCCTCTCTCACCAGGAAGCCCACGGGCTCCCTAGAAGCAGAAATATTTTCAATAAAATCCAGAAAGCTAATTTAGAAAAAGTCACAGGCATCATTTCCTTTGTCCAATTTCCAACATGTGCAAGAATCCACTAAAAATAAATAGGTATCGTTCTAATTCCGACTAAAAAGTAGTAGTAGATTTCAATTAAGGATGGAGAAGACTATTAGAAAAATATCAAAGAATACAATGCCAAGGTAAGTGGTAATTAGCAAGAACATTAAAGAAGTTTCAGCTCCCAAAGAGTGTACATTTTTAGATTCATAATAAAGTGATCAATACTTACTGTTTGACCTGGAGTTCCATTTTCACCAGGGGCACCAGGCTCACCCTACATCGAGAAGAAGGATTGAGCTTTTGTTCATTACATATATTACTGTTTTCTGATCTTGCAGTTTTTACCCTATTATTTCAATTTGAACCATTCATATATTTGGTAACATTTCTTACACATATAAATTATTTCTCAACTATGCCAGACACATAAATTTAAAAATTTGCTAAAATAAGTTTTTTATTTAGATAATGCCAAATAAGAATGCACTGAGGAAAAGTGGTGATTTGAGTGTAACCCCTCTCCAATTTCTTCCTTAGATTCTGGATATCATTTAGACTAGGCTGATATACTAGGAATGAGATCATAAAAAAAGATAAATTTGCTTTCAATATGACCCTATTTACTCTCTTTAAAGTTATTTGGAACACTCAATGTTATCATTTTCATAAAATATGCATGAAAATTTGAAGCTTCATAGTATTTTTAGAGCCATCATATTTATTTCCAAACTATATCTGTATCATGTATAAATACCATGGTATAGTGGTAGTGTTGGGGTAGTTTAATACTATGGCACATTTAAAAAAACTTCTTCAAGATAATCTGACTTAGATATAGAAGTACGGTTTACAAGACCATATGAGGACCCTTCATTTCTAGGGTTCAATGTGAAGTACAGTCTTTAAAAATAAGCACTAGAGTGGAAGTCAGAATTTCTAGCCTATGTCCTTCTAACCACTAGATGTATGACTTTGGGCAAGTCACTAACTCTCGCTCATCCTTCGTTTCCCTAATCTACAAAATGAGGCATCTCCAAAGCTCCTTGCGGCTCTAGCATTTTATGATACTGTGATTAGTAGTCTGAGCTGTTATATTGGGCTCTTGGGAGAAAGAGTTTGACCTTATCCATTTGTGTGGCAGCTGGGAAGTTAGAACAGATTCTCCATATTCATGTTCATTTCTGGTCCCTCTAGTATTCGTTACTCATTAATTTGTAATTACGTTGGTATTCACTTTAATATCACATTATCTCCTTAATAGGAAAGAGAACATTTTATAGTTGAAAACGCTGTTGGAGAAGAGCCTCGCCAAGAGATAACACACTTCTGAGACTTTAATTACCTAATTAAAAATTTTTTGAGTGTTCACAGATAAATCACAGGAAAGAGGTTGAAAAGTGTATTGTGACATGAATGTACCTATCTAATTAGTGCATGGCAAAGGAGAATTTACAGTTTAAAATAACACACAGTGTTCTAACATCTGATTACGTGTTTATTTACTTTTATTTTGGCTGCAGAGATCGACTGGAATTATAGAAGGGGGAAAGAAAATGGAGGAGAAAACTATTGACATTATTTTTTATCTCAATCATTTAATAGACATTGGATTAAATAAATATTAATAATTGGCCTTTTGTTACAGAACCTCATAGTCCTCTCCACTGAGGGATTTGAAGTGTAGAAGAGGAAATAAGATACCTTTTAGAATATGGGTAGTCTTTGGTAAAAATGTACTTTTCTATGGTGATGGGGAATTTCAATAAATTGTTTAAAAACAATGCTTCTAATTTAGTATTTACCTTCACACCTGCTGCACCAGGCTGTCCCTTCAATCCGTCCAGACCATTGTGTCCCTGAAAGGCAATCCTTATTATTAAAATGCTATTTCATTATAGTGCTTCGTCAAATCAAAATCTTATATCCTTGCAATTAATATCTCCTGGATGAATCAAGTGACCGCTTCAGTAGAGTGGAGTCCAGTGTTCCAGCTCCAGTAAGTCACTTAACCTCCCTATACTTAAGAAGAGAAAGATGTAGGACTAGATGCTCTCACATCCTTTCAATCCTTAAAAATTTTATGATTTTCAGATGGTTGTAAACACCCATTAAGTAATACATGTTCTGTACAATTTTCTCTGTAGCAATCCCATTTTTTGGTAGCTATGAACAGACTGAAAAAACTACACGTCTAAGCAATCTTACTATTTAACTCTCTCTCCCCTTTAGCAAACTCCAGGAATTTGGAAGCAAGTATTTGCCACCTGGAAGTTCAAATATACTCGAGTTTTTTTTTTTTTCAAAAAATAATCAGCACTTTTTTTTTCATCTGGGTAAAGAATGTGCTCACCCTAATGCCCTTGAAGCCAGGAAGTCCAGGAGTTCCAGGGAAACCACGAGCACCCTTAGAAAAAAATACAGAAAAAGATGAATAATGTTTTGTTATAAATGAAAGGACAGTGATTTCCTCCCTCCAAAGTATTTCTTCTCATCAAAGTTCCAGCTTGGATTGAAATAATAGTGTATTTTTAAGCACAGAGCCACAAATTAACTTGCTCTAATGTGAGCAATGAAGACTATGACATTTGTAGAAAACACAAATTCATTGTTTATAGTCTGCTGGCTGTCATTAATATTACATTATTTGCATTAATTAAAAAATGCATTCTTTGCTAAGCTCCTTTATTTGTCAGATGCCTTTGATTAGTGTTGCAAGTATGAGTGACATCTATGCTGCCATTTAAACTGATGCTAGTTTTAGCAACTATCTTATATCTGAGTGGCTACTGATGTTTGGGCTATATACTGTTGTAAAAAGTCTCACCTGTGGTCCAACAACTCCTCTCTCACCAGGTCGTCCAGGTTTTCCAGGGTGACCCTACAACATGAAAGCATGGCAGGGTCAACCTTTTGTTGGTCAACTATCAGACAAAAGTGGACCATCTTGGTTTTTACAATAGAGGAGAAAGGTATCACATAAAAATGTGGATCTACACACATATTTAATTAACCATTATATTTCCTTAAATACAAGCAAGTTAATTAATATTTCATTAAAATAATATTTCCCATATGGGGAGTTTTGTCAGGCACATTCAGCTTTTGGCAGAATACTTAATTTGGATCTAGAAATTCCGGTCGAAGCAGGAGTATTTAAATTGTGTTTTGGAAATGCTTAAGAGTAAACACTTACATCTTCACCAGCTTTGCCAGGAGGGCCAGGTGGACCACGAGCACCAGCAGGACCCTAAGAAAATGGGAGAGTCATCATTTTTTTAAGGCTATATTTATAAACTTCCTGGGAAAAAAATATCTATCAAAAAGGGAGAAAACTGTACTCACAGTTTGACCAGGTTCACCAGGTTCACCAGCAGGTCCTTGGAAACCTTGAGGGCCCTAAGAGAAAAAAATATGTCATATACCAAGGCTTTATGTTTTAATTCTCTGTATTTTTACATGAGAGTTTACATGGTTTTGGTACTTACAGGGGCTCCAGCTGCACCAGGAGGGCCTCTAGGTCCCATTAAACCCTGTCAAGAAGACAGACATAGTCAGCACTGATGAGTGTCATGGTCTTGGCTGGGTTTAGCTAGGACTAGCTTAGTAGTAACATAGACTTTTTATGATAGATAAATAGAATTGTCCTGGTTTTATTTCATAGTTTTTGTCCCTCCCAAGGAAGCATTTAAGAACCCAAGTGTCCTCCAATTTGCTTTTCTTTTTCTCTCAACCCAAATTAGCAGAACTCAATGAGAATTGAATGGGGCTGTCACAAGTTCCTAAAAGTTGTGCACAATTGGGCATATTGAGATTGTTCTAATGCAATGAAGTGAATCAGTCTTTACCCAAGTGCAAAATATACAATTGCCTTCTAGGCAGCTGATGAAGTATTTCCATTTAGATTCCCTTGATCATATGTCATCTCCCCATGTCATACTTAGCTAAGAAATTGATATTTTTATTGCCACAAGGGGCGTAAATTGAAAAGGATCAAAAGTCCTTCTTAATGATTAGAGGGAGGTTTGGTATAACCTTATAGCTCCTGTAAGGGCTGTTGGTGATTGATGAAAATGTCAAACAAAAGTGGACGTAATGAGGGGTGAAGCGAAAATAAAATATTGAAACAGCCTACTGGAAGAGTCTATTATATGATATTATTATTGAAAATATGGCCCAAATGACAGCAGATTGTTTTCCCCTTTGTTCTTCATTCTGTAGCAAAAGTAAACAGAATGTTACTATTTGTGAGTTAAACAAACATTCCTGACTCCCCTTTGCAGTAAGCTCATCTAGAGAGCCTATTCCTCATAATGCTGAAAATATTTCATGTACAAGTCATGAATAATTTGTTCATGACACATCAACCGTGGGGATTATGCAGTCAAGCCTACCCCATCATAATAATGCCTAAAGTGAAATAATATGGATTTTATTTAAAATGCATATCATTTTAATTAGAAGAATTATTTTTTGGTTTTAGAAACTGCTTCAGCATTAAAAAACCTGTCACTTGTCAATTAAAATAATTTTTCTAGGTATACGTTAAAAATAATTTTCTTTGACATCATGAATTTTTAATTATATTTTTTTCATTTTTCTATGTCTTCACAATAATTTCGTTTACATAAAAGGTAGTTTATTCTGTGGAGGCTGTGCGACAGACTATGATTACTCATTAATTCAGAGAAGAACCCTGTGGGGTTTTATAGATATTGATTTTCAAAATGGAAAATTATTTTAATACTTTATTGCTGTCTATCTTCCCTATTTGTGAAACACATGTCTGTTGATTACATATGTCTGTGCATGTGTGTGGATGTGCACGCTTAAATTATATTTCACTGATATTTAAAAGTAAAATACTCTGCTTTATGCCCCCCAGAGAGATGTTCCAAAGACAGGGGAATTCAAAATCCATATTAATTTTCTCGGCTTACGTAGGTTTTTTTTTTTTTTTTTTAAATGACATTTACTAGCGTTTTACTTCCCCCCCCCTTTTCTTCTTCTTGATATATTGGTACTGCTTTAAAACTGACTAATGTCCAGCGTTAGCTGAAATGGCTAATTTCAAATATCCAAAATAAAGCCAAAAAAAGTCTCTACTTTTTCATTTCAGATATAAACATTTTAAATTACCAGGAAAAAATCAGGAAAATGGAAATCACCAATTAAATGTACATTCCTTCTCAAGTGAGAGTTTTAATTTACAGAAAATATTGTCTCGCCCTTAGAGTATATTAGCTTATTACAAATCATTAGCTTCAGCAGAACATCTTCTTTTGAAGATAGAGTGCTGAATGAACTGTCCAGGTAAAATTTATATTTTAAAGGCCAAGTTAACTTTGGGCACATAAATACCTTTGTTTGTAAACAATTAGAGTCACTAAATTGTGAGTGTATGTGTGTATTAAATTCTGCAGTGCTTAATCAACCTAAGGCTTTTACTTCTGGCAATTTTTCCCTCTACTTCATGTATACTGGTATACATTTCTCATGCTCATATCTGTTTGTTTGTTTTCCTAACACATTTCACTAATGCTTGTTAGAAGCTTCATTTGTTAGGTCGGTCATCATCATCGTAATCACACAGGGTACTTTTCTAAATGTTACTCAAGTGATAGGATATGTGGCTGAATATTTGTGCCGAGTGACAGAAATGTGAAATTTGACTCATATTCTCTTCTATATTGGTTTACAGTCAATACACTAAAATAGGAATTTTTATAAAAATGAAGGAAAAAATATTTCCTATATTGTTAACTCCTTCAGGGAGGGTCAGAATCTGCCATATTGACTGCTCTCTCCTCAATGGGCCCATTAAAGGCACCTGAAAAATATTTGTTGACTAAATACATGTTTTATTCGAGGACTAGATACATGAGCCATGATGTCATCAAGTATCAGATTCCTTGTCTGGCAGTTAGTTCTGTCATTAACCACCTGTATGACCTTGAGAAAGGGCTTAAACTTTCAATGATACAATGAACAGGCTGGACTAGAACTTGGTGATCCTTTCCAACAAGTTCAGGGAACTTAGTAAATAGTTCTATGTCTCAAAGTGTTGCTTAAAATTCTAAGCAGTGTTAAAAGAATATAAAAAAATTAGAGTGATTATTACTCTTTAGAATAAAATTGATTTGCCTGAGTTATGGTTACTATGTCCAAAGATTAATTCTTGGACATAAATACCTGACTTGTCCTAATGAGACATGCTTGTAAAGAAAATTGAACCTCCTAACCTAGGCTGAGCTTTTGATAGATTTGAATATAGAATGAGTTGTTGTTTTTATCTAATCTAAGTATTAAGTGTTAACCTAGGTAGCTAAATAAATGTTATTGTAAAATTTGACATAGACTAAATTCTCTGTTTAAGATGTTTTTGGGTAAGATAAAAAGAGAGAAGCATACCATTGGTCCAGGGCCAAGTCCAACTCCTTTTGCATCATACTGAGCAGCAAAGTTCTAGAGTGGTTAAAAAAAAAAAATTACATATATATGTAAATAAGTAAATAAGTAAATAATTACTGTTCATGCAGTTCATTCTCTCATTCTATTTATAAAGGTTTTTCTATTGTTATTTAAAAGGGAGCAATGCTTTTGATATAACTGTTAGTTTCTAATCCTATGTTGAAATAAATTCCTAAAAAGTCAAGAGAAATATAAATTTAAAATTTAGCCCACACCTCACTTGAAGTGGAGAGCTTCCTCACCTTATTTTTCAAGCCTTTCTGCCCTGTTAACCCTGTCCCCTCTACTCCCATCCCCTATCTCTACACTGAGGAAGGAAAGCTTTCTAAACTTTTAAAGTCACTGAGGGCCCCTGATTAAATCAAGCAGAGATCAAGAGGACAACTTTGCATTTCCACCTGTTGCTTTTCCCCACAAGAACTACAAAAAATGACTAAGAGACCTTTTTCTTTCTGGAGTTTCAGAAAGATATAAAGAGTTTTCAAGTGTAGAGGAAAATTAAATTAAAATGCCCCTTAGAAGATTAAACTTTTAAAAATAGTTCACAGTAATAACTTTACTGTTAAAGATCTCTCTCATAGTGGTAGCTCTATTAAAGAAGGTGCTTTTTAATGTACTCAGTAGATAAGCAATCATAATAAGATCTTTGGAGGACAAAGGTCTTATTTTACTGGCATACAGTTGGGCATTAGAATCAGGCTTCTGATTCACAGTGCTAACCAATTAAGCAAATATGTTTTCTTTCCTGCAGTGAGGCCATTTGGCACTCATACCATTGTTAAAGACATAAAGCTAAAAGAAGATATTAATGAAAAAGGGAAATGTACTTTTCTCAAATTAGTTTCAAGCAAATTAAACCTAAAACCGCTTTGAATGTTGGTTCAGCAGACTTCAGGCCAAAGAGAATAAAAAGGGTAGTGTGTTTGCGAAATTGCTTAAGATCAGAGATTTCACTTATGTAATTCAATCTAATCAAACTCTTTAATAATGCAACACCTCTTATTTGTGCCTTACTGATAAATGATATAAATCCCCAAATTAAATAGTAGTGTGATGGCTGCAGCTACCTTCAGTGCACACAAAGACCAGTCCTGTAATTGACAAGGGCTCACAAAGAGAACGGGCAAAGCAGAACCTTGAATGAAGAAACTGAAGAAACGAACTAAAATATACTAATTTCCAAATGCCAGATTTCTCCCTTAAATGCTAAAAATAAATTCCACAATGACTTTCTTTTTACAGAGTATAAGAAACTAAAGTTAGCTAAAAATTATCAATATTTAAGACAACTTACCCCACCGAGACCAGGGGGGCCAGGAAGACCAGGTGGACCTGGAGGGCCTGGGGGACCATCTTCACCATCTCTGCCTGGGGAGCCTGGTGGACCCTGTTATGTAAAAAGTGAATTAGGTCAGGGTGAGACAGTCCCCACTGAGACCTGCATGTGAAAAGGAGACCTAAGAACATTGGTGCTAAAATCAGTTGTTCAGACCTTTCAATGTACAAGTAGGGTGGAAATTTAATATGCCATATTTATCACTGATTGAAATTCACTTATGATGTGGGTCTATTTTAAAAGGAGGTTTAGTAATTGACATATAAAGATGACACAGGCTAATTTTCCTACAGAAATCTCTACCATCGAATATTAATTGCTAATGAAGCTCCGGCATTCAAAAACAGAAATTGCAGCTAAAATTGATGATTCTATGCATTTCATGTTTCATAGAGCACAATGATGTACTATGTATGTTTCTGACTGTGATGAACTTTTTCAATTGTTTTGGTATGTTATGTGTGAATAGTAGATTAATTGATATGATAACTAATAGTCATTTTATCATAGGACAGAAAATCCTGCAGATATCCTACCATTAATACTACTTATGTTGTTAAAATAAATAACGGATAAAATTCTACCTCTAATAATTTATTTGTGTAGAATACATGTAAGTCTGCATTTTCTAAGAGATATAAGGTATAAGTATTTACATACTGGGAAAAGTGTTACATAATGCAAAACCATGTACTTATAAATGTTAAATAAGCACAGTGGGGAGATCTAAGAATGACATAGATAAAATATAAGCCTGACTTGTACATGTATGAATTTAGACAGAGGAACATGTTACTGACTACTGTTTCACTATTACTCCCATGTTATATTAGAGATCTTACTTCAAAAGCAAAAAAAACATGTTAAAAAGTGAACTGTGTGGTGGTAGGTACATTATGTACATGTTGGACAGGTCAATAAAAAACAAAGAAAGATGGACCATGCAAAGAGTATGACTGTCGGTGATAGGTTTTCTTTTTAAAAGGATAACCTGACCTAAAAAGAATTTCTATTATACATAATAATGCTCATTACCTCTTCCGTAGGGCTTTATCTGTTTAAAAGGTGATACAATTTTCTGGATGTGTAATATTCTTATAAATTGTCAGTCTCCTGTAGTTACTAATGTGTAGTTATTCAAATATGGGCCAAAGGCCTTCAACAGTTCAAAAATTACGCACCCTTTCTCCACGTGGTCCTCTATCTCCAGCTGGGCCCTACAAGGAAAATACAAACAATACATGTAATAATAAATGTCTAAGTAATTTCCAGTGAACAAGGAAACCATTCTTGATAATAATTAGTAAGACTGATAGAACCACAATGTTATTAGATAGTAGCTAAAAAATTGGCACAATATCACAGATAAAAGTATATTGTTTTTATTATAATTATACGTAATTTTAAAAAACTGGGATGCTGGAGGCTGCTATAGTTTCCAGCCATTAGGCCAATATTATAAACAGTATTTTTAGTAAGATGATTATTATAGATAAAATGACCATTTTGTTACATCTTTAAGAGTATATTTACATAGTCAAAGTTCTTTAAAATAAACCTTCATTTACTACCTATAATTAACATAATACACACCCCATTTCCAGAATAAAAACAATTCTTTTTTTTAGTATGTAAATCACCAGTTTGTATAATATAAAGTAAATAAAAATATAATAAAATATAAAAATAAGAAAACTTTATCTGAAACATCAAAGCTACTTTATTTGATGGTTTAACTAATGTATATTCATGTAGGCAAAATCTTGACAAAGTATTTTCTTTCTATAGTCCACTAGAAATTTAGTTAAATTATAAGTTATATCTGATAATTTCAGATATTTATAGAGAAATATTGGACTCTTACCTTTTTGGCAGTTCCCTAGAAAAGAATAGTTAAAAGATTATTATAAGGAGAATTGTATATATATATTTTAAAATGTTTCCCATTTTTGATATAGGAGTATACAAATATACCTACAGAATACATTACTATTACCTTAATTTAATATTTCAAAATATCATTTTAAATTTTATCAATAAGACAAATATGTACAGAAACAAATATATATACTTATCTGTAAGTATGCCTCAAATTCAATTTGTGAGCTAAGAATTTGTTTATAATACTTTTGCAAATGATTCTAAAGGAGTGACAAGATTCTCTAGCTCAGTGAAATCTTCTGCTTTGTAGTAGCTGATGCTAAAACCCAAACTTCAACTGGATTATTTACTCTCTATTTCTTATGTGTATTTTATGAGGCTAGTCTTATTCAGTAGCCCCACCCATTTTGGAAAATGGGGTGGTTACTTTTTAAGGCAGCCAGAAAGGTTTTGAGTACCAAAACTGTTCATGATTTCCTTGGGAATCCAGGTTGGCCAACACCAACACAGCCTCTCCTTTCCCTTTCCCTCCTAGAAAAGATATCACTGTGACCAAGGAAATCAAAATACAAAAAAATTCTAAAAATAATTTTACTCACCTCTTGTAAAGCTGTAGAGAAAAGGAGAAAATAATTATTAGTATCATTTCACTGACCAGTAGCAGTAATTAACAAATAGATACACAAGTTTATAAAATTGAGTTACCTAATTAAAAGAGCAATTATATTTTTTATTAAGAATATTCTAATCACTTGGAAATTATGCAGGTCAAAAGTATGGCAGGGATCAGCTGAATGTTTTGTTTGCAATATTAAAATGTAAATATGTTTTGAATTAAATTGTTAATTATTTACTATTTTATAAATGCTGTGAAATATTAATGTGTCTGAAGGATATTTCTAATGCTTAGCAATTAAGCTGGTAAATTGCACAGTTGAATCGCTGAATATGAGAAGACCAGTAGATTGATGATGAAATAATTTATGGTGCAGATCATTTTAATACTTAATCTAAAAAAGGAAAATTTAGGAAAGTGCGTTACCTAAAGTGGGCTTTCTTTTTTATAAAACTTTGAAGTTACTTAGTACTTCACTGAGTTTGTACCATTCTTAATGTCCTTTTTCAAAAGGTCTAATTTGCACATTAGTAACTATGAAAATCAATTAATTCAGACATCTGAATATTTGCTTTAAATTAATTCACTTAAATTAGGTAAGGTCATTTACCAATATGTACTTCTTTTGTTTCTGAGAAAGAATTGCTTTGTATAAATGGAAAAACTGTGGATTAAAGTATTGAAAACTGATGGGAAAAATAAAGTAAATATCCCCCCTTTGCCATAATTGCTGTAAGTCCTTGAAGACTGAATTCCTCTCCTATGGTATAAAAATTATAGGTTAATACGGGATACAGTGTGGCCAAGCTTGCAATATGGGATGAATCACCCCTAAAAATTGCTTTAATCAGGTGGCCAAGAAGCGTGTCATCTGGAGTGAGAACATCTGTTACAACAGTCACAATTTGGGAGGGTGGACCACATCGAGCATTGACATTTAAGGGCAATTTATGAAAATTACTGTTAAATTAGAAAAATAATATGTTTACTTCATTGTGTCCATTGGTAGTAAGAATAATTATGCCTGACCTGAGGAAAGGAAGTCCTTAAGATTTTGGGAGTTTGCCTTTTAATTACTCAGCCTTCAGCTATTTTGAAGAATGTGTGTTTGGTAACGTTTATTCCTGACCATGTTTGGATGTTGATCAGAAGGTGAGTTGCCCATTGTACCCTCAAACTTCCCTAGGTCTGTTTTCATTTTTTCTTTAGGAGCCAATCCTCCCCTCCCCTTTTCAGATCTCACAAAAAATGAAATTGGTAATGTGACACCGTGGCATGTGGGTGGAGCAACTTTCTGGAGTGTTGGGTGTGGCCAGAGACTCCTTATCCCCCACCAAGTCAATATCTTTGTCTAGTAATTAGGCAGCCATATTCAAGATGAAAACGTACAGATTTTCTTCACTCTACCTTGACATGAAAGTCTGGTCATAAAACCTAGAGCTGGAAAGTGGCCTTGGGGTCTATCTCCTTTCCATCCCACGTTTTAGAAAAGGCCCAGTTTGACATGCCCAAGGTCACGTGATAAATGAGTGACAAAGTCATGGGAAGAACCCTGGTCTCTTGGGTCTCAGGTGAATGTTGATATTTCCCAACTTGCTGTCCTCATAATGTCTGATTATCACTGGGAACATGTTGAACGGGTACCTCTAAGGCTCAACAAAAGGTAGAGCAAATTTTTGTTAAATAATGTTTCCGTTTTTACTACCACATAACGAATTGAGAAGCCAATTTTACTTTTCGGAATGTATCCATTCCAAGTAGCATCTATTTGGCCATAGAGAGTGGCTCCAGCCAGAAATGACGGCCATCACTTTGTATAACCCTGTAAAGTCTTTCACGGGATTCCATTAGCTTAAGGCCTGGTCCCCTGTGCTTTCATTTTCTTCCCTACAGAGGGCGCTTTATACTCATCACCATCCAGACAAGCCTCACACGCCCAGAAGATAAAAGCCCTTAGGGGGTGAGTTTTATATTATTAAACCAAAGGGCCTTCCAAAGCAGGCCTCAATGTTTACAAGGTGGACATCAGCGCGGTTATGGGGCCTGTCAGGAGGGAACCCTTAACTCCCTTCGCAACATCTGTTAATAGCTCATCTTGAGGGAAAAGACCTCCCGCTCTCTTTGAACGTCACTAACCTAAGGATCCTGATCAAGTTAGCTGTGTCTGAGTTAAGAGAAAAAGTTCCCTAACTTTTGGGGAGTGGAGTCTTTTGTTTTCATTTTTAAAGTAATCTCCATGTGTCTTAGCAATTCCGGCGTTCCTCCACATGCCAGAGAGCCTTCCCTCCAAGCTGTACCTGGAATTAAGGTTCAGGGTTGCCTTTTTCAGACCAGGGTGCCCACCCATCTAACCTTTCTCGCCGTCTCCCCCAAACAAGCTGAAGGCACTTACATTGGCATGTTGCTAGGCACGAAGTTACTGCAAGCAGCAACAAAGTCCGCGTATCCACAAAGCTGAGCATGTCTACCACTTAGACATGCAGACTCCTTGTGTCGCAGAGCCCCTGGGTCACCGGCGGAGGTATTACCTGGCGGGCGCAGGCATACAGTCGTGGCCAGTACCTCCAACCGAGCCGAAACCTCCTGCAGCCGTGGTGCTAAAATAATAAAGCCCGGATCTGCCCTATTTATATGGCAAAAGTTTCCCTGGCCCGAGGGTGCCTCCAAAAGCTCCTCCACCAATGGGAGGGCTGGGGCCGGGGCCCGGGCAGCCACAGCTGGGAGGGGACTGCGGGGGCGCAGAGGAGGGAGCGAAGGGGGGAGGGACGTGGCCACGGGGCTGGCTTCTTAAATTGGTTCCATTCTTTTTGAGGACGTGGACACTTTTGAGGCTTTCAAGGGGAAACTCTGACTCGGTGTCTGCATACCTCCGCCCTCCCTATCCACCCGCCTCCCTATCCACCCGCCTCCCCCGCCCTTTCCAAGTTTGGAAACACTTTGGGACACGTCGGAGCGCTCTGCAGACACCGACGTGGGCCGAGTTTGCAGAGCTCGGGGCAGCAGGGCAGCTGTAGAGGGATCGGGAGCCCGGAGATCAAAGCAGGAGCTGTCCAGTCCTGCCTCACCTTGTGCCCTGCGGGCCACCGGCAGGGTGGAGGGGGCTGGGCGGGAGCGGAGGGGACAGGGAGGGGGGAGGGAGACCCGACAGCGTGGCGCAGCCGGAGGCTTCCCTCCCTCCACCCCGCCCCCAGCCCCCTGTCGGGTTCTGCTTTTTCTCTAGCTTTGGGGCGTGTGTGCGCCCACTTTTAAAGCAGTAATGCTCTCTCTGTTTCCCGTATGACTCTGGGAAAGGCTGAGAGAGGGGTCCTGTCTGTAGAGGGTCGGGTTGGAGTCCGAGGACGCCTACTACTGGGGGGTGGGGTGGGGAGCAGGCTAGGGGCAGCGTGGCACCGGCAAGAGGGAGGGTAGGCTTTGCCCAAGCTGGACTAGACGAAGCCACCTGGGAAGTCCTTGGACTTCCTGGCTTTCCTCTGCTGAGGCTAATTCTAAACTGGGTCTTTGGGATTATCTGGCCCTGCGAAGTGACTGCAACTGACCTGGAGACCGAGGGCCTTGCTGAGGTTGCGGAGGAGAATCCCCCCTTCCCTTCATGTTTGCAGTCTCCTCCTCTTCTCCACAGACTCCTTGTCTGGACTGACCAGCCCTATCCTGAGCCTGGACCCAGATAACCCTCCCGTGAGCCCCCGATCCCTCTTGACCTTGTCCATTCACTGACCCCTCTCTCAGAGCCAACGCCAAAGCACCTCTCTGCTTCATCCCAGCTCCCCCCACACCGAGGAAAACACACCTATAGCCAGAGGGCTGTTGAGTTTGGGGTGCCAGAAGTCTTCTTTCGTAACGCCCCAAGCAGTGCCCACATCAACGTGTTTAACTCTCCCCAGCCCCCAACCTCCTTCTTCCCTGCGGCCTCCATCTAACTCTCTACCAAGGAGAGGACGCGCTGGGACCTTAGCCCAGAGGCATAGGAGGTGGGAGGTCAAGGCTCCTGAGAATTGTGCAATACTGAGCGCCCTTTTTCAAAGCCTCTTGGGCTGTCATACGGCTAGAAAGGCCATGAGTCTCAGGCTTCTCCTCTGCTTACCTGACTCCCCCAATGAGGCAGCGATTGACTAACCAGGGGACCATTCTGTCCCAGAAGTCGTCTCAAAAGGGTCATATTTAGGTCAATTCTGTGTCTACGAAAAAGAAACGAGTGGGCTGAAGTTCCTGGAGTTTGTTCTTTCCTCCTTTCCCCCCCCCCTCCCCTTTTGCTTTGCTTTAAGGAAGAATTCTGTTTAAGTTAACTCCATAGGCAGCTGCTATAAACCAAAGGGACTGAATATTATTAAACTGGCGGTTCTTTCCAAACTTAAAAGAAAAAAACCAAAGGTTAATGGAGGTAAAAGAGAATAACTAAAAACTATAACAAACTCTTATTTTATTCTAATTGAAGATACTGGCTTTGGAAACTACTTTGGAAGCTTTTTTGAAATAACTTGGAGTGAAAGAATTTGAAAGGGTGTCTGGTTAGTCCTGGGAGGGTATTTACAAGGAGGAATCCACATTCAAATTTGCTCCTAACTAGGCAACAATGTTTGAAGTTTTATAGTTTCTAGCAACAACAACAAAATACCTGAGGTTTAATTGTATATTCCAAGAACATTTCTACCCTTTTCCCAAAATATTGATGTTACGGAACTAACCAAAAACTTTAAAAGTGGAGATCACATTTAAGAAAAACTTTGATACTACACAGCCAAATATTTTTTCTGCATTAATCAGAAGAGTAATAATGTTATTTTATCTTTTTTCACCACCCTGCTGAATTGCCTTTACCGAACATCAATTGTGCATTTGTCTCATGCTGCTGAAAGTCAGAGAGTAATTTTAAACAAAATGACTCAGGTATGTAAGGAAACAGATTTATGAAAGAAAACCTCCAAATAAATGCTCTTCAGTGAGGTTATCACTTCTGGGGTCAAGTTGGCTAAATCATTGTATTTGCAATAGCTACCCAAGATCTTAAACTTTTAATTTTGGGTTTTGTTACTATTGTCAAAATAGTTTAAAATGTAGAACATTTTTTAGATGTCTGAATATAATTTCCCTTTTAGCAAAAAAAGAAAAATCTTCAGCTAATCTTTGAGAGCTAGAGAAATATAAGTTCAGGCATATTTTATAAACATAGAGGAAAAACATCTCTGCTAAAGGCAGCGGAGTGAACCAATAAGTTGAAAAACATTCCTGGAAACTGATGCAAATACCAAATGCTGCTGGGCTCTCTCCCTGCTGATGTGGCAGGGTCTGAAGCAGGCAGTCGTCAGCATTTGGTGGGAGGCCCCACAGCTAGGCGGAACAATGCAAATGGAGAAAACTGAAGGAGAATTTTTCCTTTTTAAAGTGGGAGGAGGATTCCAATTCCAGCCGTTTTTACATGTGATTTGACACTTTCTCTTACCAATCACTAATTGGAGAATATAGTTGATGATGTGTTTGTTTTAAAGGAGGCATTAATTTTTAAATACTTACATTTAGATCTCTGTTAAATATTTTTGTCTTCCAAATAACTTGAAGCTTTTTGTGTGAATGGGAGTAGGACTGGGAGAGCTGGATCAGTTGACCCAAAGCCTGAACTAAGGGTCCTGGTAGAAACTGGGTAGGAGGAACAAAGAGTAAGGGAGTGGGGTGGGTGGAGATTGAGAGTAAAGGGATGGGAGAAGGCAGGCAGAGGAGATCAAAGTCTTCTATAGCTTTGCTGCTAGACAGTTAACACCTGGGCTCCTATTCCCAAATTGTTCTCTGATGAAAGAGAAGATGATCTCTTTAGCTCCCTACAACCCACAGATTACAAACTGGACCACCCCTTGCTGTATGACAAGAGAATGGTTAAGGGTCTGACTAATAAAGAAAACAGCCCAATAAAGCCATATTGTCTTATATTCCTTTCTTTGGTCAGAGTTAAACACCTGATTGACATCTCCCTTCAAACATTTATTGAAGATTCACTCTATGAAAAGCACCAGTATTACACTATTTCATTTTAGTTTTAGTTCTAGTTGAATTGTTTGTCAAACAATTGCTAAGAAGGTATTTGCTGAAAATTAAGGTGGTAGCTGCAAAGGGTTGAGGGCTGACTTCTCTCCCTGATATTTGTTTGGAAGGCATGGAGATTCCCACTCTACATCATATAAATAAGGATATTCAGTTCCTGTTGATTATTTAAATGAGACCAGATGTATATTCCTTCAGGTAATAGGAGTATTCAGTTTAATGACAGACACTGTACTAGTTGATGGGTATATAATTGTGAAACAGAATGACATGGTCATTGCCCTTGGGGGCCTTCTAGTCCTTTGGAGGATCAGGAAGACTGTGGTGAGCACTGAGATGGGTTAGCAGAGTGCTATGTGTTTATGGAGGATTTAAGATGAACATCTAATCTAGATCTAGATGGGTGGAATCAAGGAGGGCTTTTTGGAGGATGCAACATCCTTATTCAATGCTTAAATATGAATAGAATTTTTAAAAGAGGTAGAAGTGTGGTCTGGGCACAGAGGCATTAGAAAATTTGGCAGTCTGAAGAATGGAAAGCATCTCAGCATGACAGAATTGTGGAGGAAAGAGGAGAGGATAGAGGGAGGAGATAGAGATGAGATTGGTGGACTTAGTAGGGACCAGATCAAAAAAGGACCTTTTAAGTAGTATTCTAGTGTTTGTGTTTCCATAACTGTGCTGTGGGAGTGATTGAGTGATTTTAGCTGAGAAAGTATGTAATCAGAGAGTGCTTTGAAAAAAAAAGATGACTTTGGCTGCTATGTGGGGAAATGATTAGAGGGGAACACAGTAGAGACAGGGAAACCAGTTGGGAGGCTGCAGCAGTAATTCTGAGGGAAAACGATGGTGGCCTGAATTAGGTAGTAGGTGTGGAGTTTGAGAGAAGTTAGTGGGCTTTAGGAATATTTTAAAAGTAGGAAAAAAAAACCACTCTGATGTTTGGTTGTGGAGAGTGAGGGAGAGAGAGGACTTAAGGAGCATTACAAGGTTTCTGGCTTTGGCAACTTGCTAGCTGGAGGTACCATGCATTGATTTGAGAGGATGGCTTGGGGGGGGGCAGAGAATAAAGAGGTCAATTCATGTTCAGTTTTGGGTGATTTTGGACCATCCAAGAGGATAAGTCTTATAGATAATTAGATATTTATACCCGAAGTCTACAATTTATATTTGGCCTTGATTTGTGGATAAGGGAGTCATCAGATTATGGATGTCATGAGAGTGAATGAAATCCCCCAGGTTGTATATGCGTATGGAAGTAGAAAATAATGAGACCTAGGACACAACAACTCTGCAGAGCTCCAACATGTGAAGGATGGACAGAAGACAAAAACCCATCAAGGTGACTGAGAAGGAGCAGCCACATTGGATGGAAGAAAAACCATAATGTCTACTCACAGAAGGAAAGGAAACAGGTTGTTTGGGGGAGGAGAGCATAGTTTTTTGGGTGCTGAAAAGTTTCACATTTTTCTGAGAGGTCAAGTAAAGGCTAAAAATTAAGTATTAATTAGCACCTTGGAGGTGACTGGTGACCTTGGTGAGGGTGGTTTCAGTGGAATGGAACCCAGGAAAAAGAGAGTGGAATAGAGGGAGGTGAGGTAATAGACATATCCAGTGTAGAGTTTTGTTAAAAAGGAGTTTGGAGTGAGCTGGGGTATAGTTTAGGGATGATTTTAGGATTAATATGCAAGAGAATTATGCATGTTTAGAACAAGACCATCTGAAATAGCTGTCTAATTTTCAATAACCAGCCTTCCATTGAAATGTTCTTCTTCAGGTTTCCTATGTTATACCCTTCCTCTTTGTTTTTTAGTATTGAAGCGAGGAGCATTTAAGTGCGTAGGGATTTTTTTTTTTTCCAACTTGGTAGTGAATGATCTATCTATATACGTTTTTTTGTAGGAGGTCCCTTTAAAATGTGTAGACAGAGTCAATTTATCTCACATTTTATGAATCCCAATTCAATCTTCACTGCCCCATTTTCAAGTTTAGAAATATGAAATAGACAACTACTAGTTTACTTATGCATGATTCTAAGTATTCTTGTGTACAGCTTGTAAGGAAATAGATAGTTTTGTGGTATCTTGCTATTGACTGCTAAGCCCCATAATTCAGAGGGATGTATTGGGGCACACAAATTTCAGCTTTCAATTAAGTTTGCCTCTTTCTTTGAGAAGATACTGATTGCATTTCTTCACCCAGTTCCAAATCCATCCTATTGAAGAGCTCCAGAATGCCAATGCATTCCAAAAGTCCACTCTGGCTTATTAGAACTTTGGTTGGCTTGATCTTCAGACTCATATTTTTCAATTCTTTTCAAGTGGCTGGAGGAAATAAGGAGTCTTTTACTTCAGTTGTGAGAGTCTGGGAGTTGGTAATTGATTCAACCATTAAGTTGAATCAAGATATGTACTCTTTGGTTCATACGTTACATATAGAAAAAGAATTATGAAGACAATTCTATGTGATACCATATTTAGAATTAATAGAATTTATATTTCACTTAAAAAATAATTAGCAAATTAACTTAATAATATTGCTCGTGAACTTCTTAAAGTTTAAAATTTGATTTTGACCTTTGGAATTCTCTACTTGTATGGATAGTTTTCCAGTTTGTTAATGTGACATCGTAACTACCAATTATATAGTGTGCTAAGTACTGTGGTGGGAATTTTACATAAATTATCTCAAACCCCCAACAACCGTTATCTAAATCTTCGTGGGCTGTTTTAGTATCTGTAATTTTACAAATAAGAAAACTGAGGCATAGAGAGGGGAAGTGACTTGTCTAAGGCTTCCTAGATATCCTAGAATGGGTCACATCCCTATGCTGTACATTTTCAAAATGCTTTGTACTTCTGATATCTACTATCTATCACAAGCCTAGTTGATTAATTAATTAAAGGAGTTAATTGTTCATTGACTGGCTTCACTCAAATGTGAGGCCTTTTATAGCAAGACAATGTCTGTCTTATTCACCCTCCTACCTCCAGGTCCCGGCAGAGTGCCTGATGAATTATAGACGCTGAGCAGATATTTACTCAGTAAATGAAGACTGATTTGGCATGACATAACTGGAGAATAAGGAACTTAAATACAAATATTAGTTATTTTCTTCATTGATGGTTTACTATTTAACCCACACATTTAAAAATTTCTTTGTATTGATAGAGTGGCAATCAACACATGAAATTTACTTGAATAATATGTGACTGTATTTTAGCCAGTTCACCCAATAGAAGCACCTAATTATTATTCCTTGATATCTCATAAACATTTTATTTTATTAAGTCAAATTTATGAAAAAACAAAGTGCTTGAAGAATAGGAAAATCTGATTTCTATTAATTCTAAAGTCATGAAATTTTGGAGTTGAAAGGCAATTTAAGTATCATCCAAATCAAAAACATAATAAATATGTGGAATCAAGATTTGTTTTTCTACCATATTCCTAATGTCTGACAAGTATCTGGTATACACAGGTATTCAGTAAGTCTTACTTGCAGGAATTAGTACATTTTATAAATGAGCAAACCTGCCTAGGGATGTATGTGACTAGCCAATTTAAGGTAGACCCGTAACCAAGGGGCTGGTCTCCTGATTCCAAGTCTCTTGCTCTTTCTTTTAAATTAAATAACATCTAGCATTTGTCTGAAACATTTTGCAATGATTAATTTTGTAATAATCTGAAAAGTAGCTACTATTTTACAAGGAGAAAATTGAGACTCAACAAATTTAAAGATTTTCTGCGGATCAGTGATTCTTAAAGTATGGTCCCTGAACTAGTGATATTGGTATCATCTTAGAGCTTGTTAGAAATGCAGATTCTCATGCCCCATCTCAGATGCACTGAATCAGAAACTCTGGGTGTGGGTTTTCAGCCTTCTGTGTTTTAACAAGCCCTCCACGTAATACTGATTATGCTACAGTTTGAGAACTGCTAGTATTGAGTGATGTGACTATTATGGTTAAACTTGAGCTAAGATAAATCACTCTGACAGCATCATGGAGGGGAGATTTGAACAGGACAAAATGGAAAAGTGGGAGAGTCTGGTTAAGAAGATGTTAACTTCTTTTCTCTACTTTCCTTCACTCCAAAAAAAATCCCTTCAATCTGTTTTTGTCTCTAATAGTTGTATATGTGTTGACTTGCTTCTTTTCTTGATTCTCCTTGGTTCTAGGGCACGGGTAGCTCAACATTCTGAAAGGCTATTGTTCTTTACTTACAGTTTTTGTAATGTCAGAGGAAGACCATTTTAATCCTTCTTTTCTCATTCCATTCTATTTAAAATTATTTGGGTAGTGTAACATTTACAGTGGAAAAAATGTGTACTGAAGGATATGCATGAACTCTTTAAGAGAGCTGAGTGTGATTTGCCTAATGGTTAGAACCTGATGTTAATGAAGTCTAGGCATAGCCTTAGTTCATCTATGGGCCAATTATCTTCTTCCTGTTACAGTACCTTGGAATTCACCACTCTGTGGGCCTGGGGTATAATTCCTTGGCAACTAAACACATCAGGTGAGGCAAGAAAGATTCACGGTTTACTGCAAATCCATTACTTATTCTAGAAAATGCCCCCAAAGGCCCAGATGAGGTTTTGAAACATTTTATTTATATATTGACATCACGGACATCTGCTTTTATTCCACGTAGTTTTCTGTCATGTTTGATACTTGAATAAAAATGGCACTTTGGAGTCTTAAAAAATGGACTTTCCTTCTGAAGCACCTAAGAGAGTAAGAGAATAGATCTTCCATTTAGAACTTCAGAATGTGCAAGATGCTGGGCTAAAGCAGTCCCAGAAGTTACTGTTTATGCCTGTGAATCCCTGCTTGGCTTTCTGATAGAACCTCGTTTTACAACTGTGGCCATATATGCACACCTGCAGATCTTATCTTGCCCCGTCTCTGGAAATAGGCCCTGTCCTTGTATAAGATGCATTTAAGAAGCTCCAATTCTAGCATTTTATTTTTTTTAATTGAAAGATAATTGATCATATATATTTGTGGGGTACAGAATTGAATATCAATACATGTGTACAATATGTGGTGATCAAACCAGGATAATTAGTATACTTATGTTTACAAAACATAATCAATCTTTGTAACCCTTAAATAGTTTTTCCCTAACCCCCCTCCGCCTTTCCCAGTTCTAGCATTTTGTAAGTGTCATTCATTGTATTTCACTCTGTGGCCCTCTTCTTTTGTCTGGGCTTCATTTTTCTGAAACCTAGACTAAGTTATATGCCCATTCTTGTAACATATCTTATATCGTGTCTTCTTGCACTTGAGTTTCTCTTTTAATAATGTGTCTGCTTTCTCTACGATTGGTAAAACCAATCACTCTATTCACTCATTTGTTTGTTCGTTCATTCAACAAACCTACTGTTGTCTGTGCAAAACACAATGTTAGAAACTGGGCCTCAGATATGATCTTGGCAACACTCCCTTTACCACCCCAAGACATCCTGCAGGCTGGAGTCTTGCCCCTAAACTTCAGTGCCATGTCTCTTATGTTTGTATCTGTTACTGTTGCAGACGTGCCTGCCTGGATCTCCCATGGTGCTTCCCCAGGGCTCTGTATTCCAGCACCTGCTGCAACACCTGCATTTCTTCTTGCAGGACTTCTCTGATGGCAGTCCTGGCTTGTCTCTGTGCTTTCTCTGCTTCTGACTTCCAGCTATTGCCTGCAGCTGCATCCATTTCTGCCATGCCTGCTCCCATTCTCCACTTCTCTCACAATCTCCAAATGAAAGAAGAGGATGAGTTTTGCCAGTTCCTCTTGCTGCATTTTATTTTGAATTGTATGTTCAATGGGCAATGATGGAATTCTTATTATGTACTGGGTGTAGATGTGGGGCTAGATTGAGGGATAAGATAGATATTCCAATCTCAGGAGACCGTTACAAATACAGTAGATTCTCCCCAATTGAGAGGGTAAGGAGATTTTGCAATTTGAGGTACTTAAGATTTTAGGGGAAAAATAAAGTTATAGAGGGATTAAATGCAAACTCTTATCAATCTTCTTTATATCATCTTTAAAATAGAACCATCAAGACAGCATGCTAAAAAGAGTGCTAGTGACATTTTTCACATCTTAAATTACTAATAATGGTTATGGTACAATTGCTTTCCATTTACCATCTCTTGTTTAATAGAAATTTCTCAGGGTCTTTCTCCCCTGCCAGTTCAACGAAATGCCTATAAATTTGCTTTGCTTTACTGAAGATAATATGCATATGAAAAGATCATTCCCCCTGTATCTGGTTCTCCATCCAAATGTGCAATGCCTTTCTGATTTCATGATTTGGAATTGTTGACTATTGCATCCTCAGTCCCAGAGATAACTCCCTGAAGCACATGCCATCAAGGCCCCTCTTACACAAATATCACGTGCCTCCTTCCTTGCAGCTGTGGGAGTGCCATTTTAAGGTCCTGGTTTATGTCTCCTCCAATTCTCTTATTTCCTAAAGCCTCAAGGCAAAGCCCCCTGTTACTGCCATGCAATCTGCTTTACTTTCCTTTTTTATCCCTAACACCCAATTTCCTCTTTTTCTAATTATCCCCAACATGAGTGATGCATAATTCTTTTATACTGAAACTGAAATTCTTGTGGTTGGGAAAAAATATACAAACTAAATCTGTATATACTGAAATCTCTTATCTACTAAAATTGGAAGTAGGGACAATTCACTAATGGGAAGGGATTACTTTACCGAACCTGAGAAAATAATGCATTAGCTCTTTAAAACAAAGATATTTTGCATTTATGCAGTGAACTGTATTAACAATGTCTAAGGGAATTCATAAGGAGGATCAAAGAGTAAGAAGTAACTGATTCTGCCTGAGAAAGTTGAGGAGGCTTCTAGGAGAAGGGAATATTGGAACTAAATCATGGAGAAATTCACCAGGTAGAAAGGAGAGGAAAACCTTTTTGAGGAAGCTTGTAGGATATGTGTAGAGGGACGTGCATTTATCATAATTTATATTTAAATAATTAATGTTATAATAATCTCTCTCTAGAAGTCATTCTAAATCCAAGGTGATTTTGTTCCCCAGGGGACATTTGGCAGTATCTGGAGACATTTTTTACTGTCATGAATTGGAGGAGGAGATGTATACAACAGGCATTTAGGGCATAAAGGCCAGGGATACTGCCAAACATCCTACAATACACAGGATGGACCCCATAACAAAGAACTGTTCACCTCAAATGTCAATATTGCCACTGCTGTATAAGGTAAGACTGATCAGGGCTGGGACTTTGCCCGTCTTATTCACCAATGTGTCTACAGGACCTAGCATGTTTGGAGTTACAGTTGGTAACTCATCTAACATTTGTTGAGTAAAGGGAGGCATGAAAGAAAAAGCATGTATAGGGAAGAGCAGCAGAGTTAGCAGCTGGGGTACAATTACAGAGCAGTGGGAAAAGAAGGCTGTGGTTTCATAGAGAGAGATGATGGAGGGCATCTTGTGCCATGTTAAGGAATATTCCTTTCATATATAGTCCATGGAGAACCACTGGAGGGTTTTACAAAGGAGAATGATACCATCTGAATTATGTTTTAGTAGACAATCAAGTAGCAGAGAAAAGAGTCCAGAAACTGGGCAGTCACTTAGAAAAGTATTGTGATAGCACAGGCAATGGATGATGAGAGACTAATCTAAGTGGAAACAGTGAAGATGGAGAGAACAGACAGATTTGAGAGATACTTAGGACTGAGAGTTGATAGGACTTGGTGATCAATTGAATATGAAAACTGTAGATGAGTTTTCCTGGCTTGAGTTACCAAGTAGTTGTTGGTATCATTACTTGGGATGAGGAAGACAGGAGGAGAAGCAGGATTTGTGTGTGTGTGTATGAACTTGACTTTGGATATTTATACTCAACAGACTTTTTATTAGCCAATTACCCAGGCACTGAGGATGTCAAGATAAATAATTACAATTCTTAAGAAGCTGACATGCTCATAGCAGCACCATTCACAATAGCCAAGAGGGGGAAACAACCCAAATGCTCATCAACAGGTGAATGGATAAATAAAATGTGGTATATCTATACAATGGAATTATTCAGCCATAAACAATGAATGAAGTAGATACATACTACAACATGGATGAACTGTGAAAATATTATGTTAAGTGAAGGAAGCTAGACACAAAAGGCAAGATATTGTATACTTTCATTTATAGTCATCCCTTAGAATCCTCAGAGGGTTAGTTTCAGGAACCCCATGGATACCAAGGATACTCGAAGATGCTCAAGTCCCTCATATAAAATGATATAGTACAGTGGGCCCTCCGTATCTGCAGATGTGAAACCCTCCGTATATTAAATATGGGGGGCTGACTGTATATGAAATATCCAGAATAGGTAAATCCAGAGAGACAGAAAACATATTAGCGGAGTCCAGGAGTTGTGGGGAAGGGACCATGGGGAATGTCTGCTTAATGGACACAAGGTCTCCTTTGAGGATGATGAAAATGTTCTGGAACTAGATAGTGGTTATGGTTGCACAACACTGTGAATATACTAAATGCCACTGAATTTTGCACATTAAGTTGGTTAATTACATGTTAAATAACATAAGCCATAAGATGGTTTCAGCTGGAAAATTTCATCTGAAAAATTTTTTTTTAAAAAAAGGTAGCACACAATCTCATGAAAAAGACTAGTAAAAGTACAGCAAATCAATGTGAATCATCTTTAGTTGTCTCAAATAATACAAAATGTTCTTCAAGCCAAAGAAAGCGTCTAGATAAAGCCTTAGCATCAACGAAAGCCCATGGCAGGAGCAGGGAGCGGGAAGGGATTTAAGAGACCATTTGCTCTGTTTTTACCGTCCTGATTGCTACACTTCACGTGAGGTATAATGGTGTTATTGCAGAGACATAAAGTGGTTACATCAATGTCTTGTGACCACTCAGTGGCAGAGGTCTGAAATAGAACAGTTCACCAATTCTTAGAACTTTCATCTTTTCCTTCTATAGAATTCATCTTCAAAATATTTGCAGAATGTAAAGTCAGAGAATGGCAGTGATAATTAGAATTACAAATAAAAAAGTTGTTTAAGGAAGAATAGTGGAAATTTATGACACAATACAAAAGTGTATGGTTTTTAAAGTTTTAGATGAATTTCTCAAAGAACGTTAAGGAATCTCCCCTACTTAAGTTGTTTTTAAAAATAAAGAATGGGTTAAAAATGTACTGAATGTATTGCAGGGAACTGTAAGGAACTGGCAGAGTGGTCTCACAGTTAACTGAAGGTATTTTCCAAATGTAAAATGACTGTATTTTCACCCTTATTTCTTACATCTCTTTTTAAAAATAAAATATTACTTCTTGTATGTTTATAATACTTTTAAAATATGGTAATGAAGAGCTGGAATCACTGAATAGTTAAGATAACCCCATCCCACAATAATGGTAGAAATATAACTTAACCTACCTCTTTCTTTTTTTTTTTTTTCCTTTTTGTCTTTTTTACTGACTGGTAACGGGATTGCAACCCTCGGTGTTGTGCCCGCACTGTGCTCAACCAGTGAGCGGGAACCAGTCTCCACATGGGATCCGAACCCTTGGCGGGAGCGCTGCCGCACTCCCAAGCGGCGCACTCTCCAGTGCGCCACCGGGCCGGCCCTAACCTACCTCTTTCTCAAGTGAATCATTTATTCATTCATTCAGCAAACATGCATTGAACCAAAGGCACTGAGGGTGGGAGGATGCTTGAGATGATAATCGCCTTCTAGTTGCTCATAATTTAGTGGAAATGTATGAAAGATGATGTGAAAAGATTAGTGATGGAGGTCTTTCCATGGGAAAATAGAAATGAAGTATCTAACTTTGCCTGAGAAATTAAGGTGGATCCCCAAGAGGAGATGATAAGTCTTGATGGATGAGGAATTGTTGGGTTGGCACTCCAGGAAATAAATGACAATATGCAAAAGCATGGCAGCAGGGTGCAATCAAGTTATTCACTCATTCATTTGTTAAATATGTATTTTATGCATACTATGTCTCAGGAACTGTGATGAGCTTTGGGAATCTAAGACAAGAGTGGTCCTGCCCTCATAATCTTATAGTCTAACAGAAAAGGCAGGCATTAAACAAGTCTGCACAATAAACTATTACAGGTATTATGTAGAGTTCTAAGGGAGTATACAGCAGGAGCCTTGACCTAACCATGGGACACAGGGAAAGACTCTGAGGAAATGACAAACTCAGAACTACAATGGTGTCTTAGTTAGCTCAGGCTGCTATAACACAATACCATAGACTGGGTGTCTTAAACAACAGACATGCATTTCTCACAGTTCTGGAGGCTGGTAAGTTCTGGCAGATTCGTTTCTCAGTGAACATCCTCTTCCTGGCTTACAGAATGCCACCTTCTCTCTATGTCCTTATATGGCAGAGAAAGAGAGAGAGAGAGAGAGAGAGAGAGAGAGAGAGAGAGAGAGAGAGAGAGAGCGCACATGCTCTGGTGTCTCTCTCATCATGGGGCCCCCATTTTCATGATTTCATCTAAACCTAATTACCTCTCAAAAGCCCCACCTCCAAATACCATTACATTGGGGGTTAGGGCTTCAACATATGAAGTTTTTGGGTGGGGTGGTGGGGGGGACACAAACATACGGTTCATGACAAATGGGTACAAGTTAGTGAAGGGAAGAGAGTTGGATGAGGCAGAGATTAAGACCATAGAGGATAATCAGGGAGGGCCTTGAAAGGCATGTTTAGGAGTTTGTCCTAACAGCAGTGAGAATCCACTGAGGAGTGTTAAATCCTAACCCAAATATCAACCGTAACCCTCACTCTGACACTAACCCCGATCGGATTTGTGTTTAGAAAGACAACTCTGTCTGGGGTCTAGAGAATGGATTGGAGAGGGACAAATGGCACTTAAGAAACTCTTTCAGATGAGTGATGAATGGTGGTAGAATCTGAGGTGGTAACATTGGAGATGAAGAGAATTAGGTGGACTTGGGATGTGAGAATACTGAGAAGCAAGAAATCAAATATGAGCACCAGGCTTCTGCATTGTCATGGTAGCATTTCTGAAACAGAGAATCATGGTGGAGGAGAGGATTTGAGAGCTTGAAAAAATGATAAATTCTCTTTTAGGCATGTTGTGTTTGAAACACCTGCATATTTCCCACGGCTGAGACATGGGCTAATCAGTAAAGAATCAAAAAAGAAATGGAGAAGTAGGCAGCATTCTTACCACGGAGGACAGTGTGTGTCTTGTACAGAAAGGAGAATCACTGAAGGATTCTTCATAGGGCACTTCTGTGGTTTGCTTGATGTTTTAGAACAGCTGTGCTGGCAGTGGGAAGGGTGGACCGTAGGGAGCTGTTTCTGCAGGCAGTTAAAAAGCAATGGCATCATGAGCATGGCCATGGTGGGCTGGATGGTAGAAGGAAGATGAGAGTTATATTTCAGGGATGGGTTCATAGACTGTGTTGAGAGAATATCAGATCAAGGGAAGAATTGAGAATGATCCCTCAGTTTCCTTTGGAACACTGAGTGGATGATGGTGTCATTAACAGAGATGGGAAAGCAAAAGGAAAGAGATTTCTGAATATGAACTTAGATTTGGACATGGTATGTTTTGTAGGACATGATACTGACTAGGAGGCAACGGCTGCTGGCTTCTGTGACATTACCATTAGTAGTCTTATTAATGTTGACCTATTTCAGTTTCTCTCTATAACTTTTTTTCTTTTGATCCTTAAAGATGGGCCTCATTTCTCTTTCTTTTCTGTCCTTCGGAGAAGACCTTTAATCAGAGATAGTGAATATCATCACTCTAATGTAAGCACCACAACTAATTTTGAATGGTTCTGTGAACTCACTGTTAGCCCTATATATACAACTGTCTCTGGATATTTCTATTTAAATGTTTTGTCGTTTTCTTGACTCAACATACTCACATCTCACCTTTCCAAAATTCTTCCATTATGTCCAGAAGCCTTATTGTTTTTGCTGAGTCGCTTATTACGCTAACGTTCTTACAGTTGCACACATCTGAAGCCTCTGGATCATCTCTGATCCTTCTATAGTTTTTTTTCCTTCAAATTCAGTCAATCATAAAATCCTATTTTCTTCACCTTCAAGATGCCTCTTGTTTCAGTCCATTTTATGTTGCTACCCCTAATGTTCCAGTTAATAGACAAAAAATGAAAATGTGTATTAAGACCTTACTACATACCAGGTAATCAAAGGTGCTCAGAGCGTAAGACTAGTGAAGGGACAGATACATAAACCAACAAATGCCATTTAATGTGCTATGGAATCATTGTAAAGTACAAAGTACAGTGGAGGCACCAATGAGAGAGTGATTAATCGAAACTGTGAAAATCAAGGAAAAGTTCATGATCTATGGCATGCCAAAGCCATTGTTCATAGTAGTATGGCTAGAGTACAAATTGTGTTGCAGAAATTTGCAGCAAATTAGACTAGAGAGGGACCAAATCCATCATCCTAACCAAGAAATGCATCACACCACACCCAGAATGTTGTCCCAACTTTCTAGTTGCTTTTGATCCCTCTAGTCTCTCCTTCATCTGTTAACAAGAATTTATTCTGCATAGCATTTAGAATAAGTTTTCAGAGCATTGGCTTGTATGTTATCCATCTAAGAATCTCGGTAGTCCCTTGAGTAGCAGGCTCAAGTTAATAACTTTCTCGATATCATTGCCTTAGATTGAGTGTCCCTCCAAAACTTGACCCTCACTGTGACAGTGTTAAGACGGTGGGGAATCCTATTAAGGTAATTGAAAGGTGGGGCCTTGAAGAGGTGATTAGATTGTAGGAACATGCCATGGTTAATGGATTACAAATAGTAGTGATGGGCATGGTGCTGAGGACTTTAAAAGAAGAGCACATGAGAGGTTAGTCTCTTGCTCTCTCTGCTCCACCATTTTCTGCCATGTGAGACCCCCGTGTCACAGTCACCACCGACCCTCACCAGATGTGTTCCCTGCACTGTGGACTTCCAATCTTCCCAAACTGTAAACGATAATTTTTTTTTCTTTATAAATTACCCAGTTCCAAGTATTTTGTTACAAGCAACAGAAATGGACAAATACAATCGTATAGTCAATTTTAGACCCTAGGTATTCTAAATCGAATTGCAGAATGCTTGCTGTTCATCTATCTATTTTGTTTACTTCTCCCAAAATGTCTGTGTATTTTGCATTTCTGTCAAACTAACAATGCTACAGCTATCATTCTATGGCTCAAAAACATTCATTGGCTTCCTATTATCCTATATCAGCAAGAAAAGCTTTTTTACTTGATGTTTTCAAGAATATCTGTAATTTGGAACCACCATACATATTTAATCTCATTTTCTACTACCTAACAAAATGTGCCTTTGTGTTTTGGTTATCTATTGCTGCCTATCAAACTTCCCTAAAACTAAATGGCTTTAAACAACAACAATTTTATTATATCTCTTGATTTATGGATTAAGAATTCAAGTAGGGCTTAGCTGGGTAATTATCCCATTCTGCCTTGTATTGATTGAGGTCACTTAGGATTCAGATGGCAGCTGGTCTGGTTCGCAGGGTCCAAGATGGCTTTGTTCACATATTTGTTGCCTTAACAGAGGTGACTGGAAGGCTGGGTTCACCTGGGACTGTTGACTGAAACACCTGCATCTGGCATCTCTAGCAGTCAGATTTCTTATTTGGCTCCCAGAGACAGTGTTCTAAGACAGAAAAGAGGAAGCTGCAAAGCTTCTTCTATCTTAGCCTTGGAAATTATGCAGTGTCACTGCCACTACATTCTATAATAAAAAAGAGAGCCACAGTGCCAACTGAGATTTAAGAAGATGGGATTACACAAGGGTGTGATTACCTAGAAGCATTGTTCATTAGAGAGCAACCTTTGAAGATCAGCTGACACACTTGGCTTTAGTCAAACAGATTTTTATTACACGTACACATGCCATGCTTATTCTTGTATCTGGACCTTTACGTATGTTGATCTGTCCACAGATTCCATCCCATCCATCTTTGACTTACCTAAATCCTACTTGCCATTCAAGGATTGTTCAAGTTTCATCTCGAGCATTTTAATCTTTCTTTGAATACTCTATTCCTCAAAGACTCTTCCCCATTTTTGAAATACAATGGCATTTACAGTATGGTAGTAGAAATAGAAAGGAGGAGACTGGATTGGAGATATTTGGATGGAATAATTAACAAGGCTAGATTCTTGTTTGGATGTTGTGGGCTAGTGACAGGAATCAGTCAGAGATGATATTGTAGCTTGATCCTTGATAGCTGAGAGTATTGAGCTACCATTTACAGAATCATGAAACAGCAGATGAACGGTGGGCTTGGGAGAAAAGATTAATTCCCTTTTGAACATGTTACTCAGGAGGCATGGTGAAAGAGCCAGGCAAAGGAGTCTTGCAAGCAATAAGGGATGAGGAATGGAGTTTGGAAGAGAGGTCAGGATTAGAGAGGTAGATCTGGGTGCCTCCTGGTGAGGAGATGCTAGTTGAAGCTGTGGGGTTGAGTAAACTTGCCAGAGGAAAATTTGTGCAGATGGAACACACAAAACAATAGCCAAGGACAGATTTGGGGGAGGGGATTTTTTGTTTATTTATTGGCAGCAGAAAGAGTAGAGGAGCTAGAGAAAGAGCAAAAGAGAGATAGGAAGAGACCTAGTCTCCATAATCCAAAAGAGGAGGAAACTTCAAGAAAATGAAGATGGTCAAGTGTTAAATGCGGAAAATATGTTTAAGAAGCAGGGGGCTAAAGAAGCCCATTGAACTTTATGATTGAGGTCATCAACTACTGATCTAGGAATTATTAGGAGGAAGCTAGATTGTACCCAGTGTAAGTGGGCCCTGGGGTTAGGAAATGGAAATAGTGAGGTTAGACAGGCCACTTTTTCAAGAAGTTTAGCAATAAAGAAAAAAATAAGATATCGTCTACAATAGGATTACAAACAGAATTCTTAATGATGACTGTTCTTCTCCAATGTAAGTCATTAAGGGGAGTACTATGTGCTTGTGTGTGTGTGTGTGTGTGCACGCGCACGTGTGTGTGTGTGTGTGTGTGTGTGTGTGTGTAGGTGTACACGATGCAGAAGTATTTTCCAAGCCCAGCTCTGCATTAAAATTACCAGAGGAACCAAATACACTTTCTAAGGCCCCAAACCAGACTTACTGAATGAGGCTTTTAATTGGTGGACCCCAAGCATCTGCAGGTTAAAAAATGCTGACAGACTGACTTAGGAGTTGTGGGATATCCAGGAACATTGAGCTTCACAAAATTGTTGATGTCTTTATGTGGGTAGGGCTAAAAAGGAATTAAGTTGTTAGAATGAAAAATTGTGAAATAAGAACTACGGTAAGAATTCAAGATGTAAAGAATGGAAGACAAATATCTCTAATTGAAGACTAACGTTTTAGTAGCTACAGAAGTCGTAACTTTAGATAGATTTTCTTTTTCTTTCTTTCTTTTTTTTTGCCACAGCAAGCAACGTGGACAATTTTACAAAAATCTATCATCAGAATCCCATTCCAAGGCATTTTCCTTTTCCTTCTTTTCTCTCTCTCTCTCTTTTTTCACTGGGCTGGGGGAGGAGGGTAAAAGAATGTGGTTTGTGAGGCAAGCTAAACCTCAGGAATGATCTCAAACCAAACACTTTTTCTAACTATTTGATGTCTGGAAGTCTGGCTATGGGGGGCAGGGGAGTGAGCAGAACGCTGGCTGTGGGGCCATTTATCATTTTCTGGGAGGTGCCCTGTGCTTAACCCTTAAGGGAAGCATATTTGAGTACACTCTGGGCTTTGACAAAGGACAAGTCCAAACCTTTGCTTTTTCTTTATATTTTTCAGAGTGGTGTTTTCTTTCCCTGCAACTCAGGGGAAAAGAGTGGCTTTCCTTGGGAAAGAAGCAAATAGCAGTGGCATTTGGGTGTCAATGATATCAAAACAGTTTAATGCCTCTGTTTTCACACTTTCTTGTGATAATCCAAAACACAGACACAAAAAGTGTCCCCTTTTATTAATCATATTTAGATATGAATTAGTTCATAGTGTTGTGTGTATCTTTTCACAAGAAAATCTTTATCAAAATGGAGTGTCTGGCTTTTGTTTCAAAACTGGCATGCCAAAAAAGGGTTACAAAATTCTGTCTCTTCCTGATGTATAACAGCTGGAAAGAAGGCACAGCATCTCCCTCCTGCTCAGCTCACAGTTTGAGTAACTCACCGCCAATACCATCCCCCACTGCCTTTCTCCACTTTGTAAAATTCCTTGCAAAGTTGAAATCCAGCGATAAGCAAAGGAAGCAGCTTTGGTTCATTAGCTTTGGGAAGACCAAGGACAAGACTGTTGTAGTTAAAGAGAAGGTTTTAAATGCAACCACTCTTTTGTATGCAATCTCCAAGATTCATGGCTGGAGTGTAGTTCCTGAAAAGGAATAATTCAGGGCAAGGAGGAGTCTCAGCGTTGTTGAGAGCCCTGAGCTAGAATTGGAAGCCCCAAACCAAAAATCACAATCAAGTCTGAAAACTCAGCATCTTCAATTATGTGAACAACCTTTGGCAGCTTTCTGCTGTATGCAACTTGCAGTGGATAACAACTTCCATTGTCCCTCTAATCAGTGTCTTACAGAACTGAACTTGCTTGCTACAAATAAACAGGAACGCAAAGATGAAGTGTCCACAAAACGGCACACCCTTGGGTCAGCATAATAGCCACTTAGGTTGGGGAGAAATCCACATGATTCATGAGGTCCTTAACTAAACACATTAAGGAACTATATATTACATTTTCTCCAACTCAGAATAAGAGCTTTAAATAGCAAACAGGAAGGAGAGGTTGAAATGCTGGTCTCAGAATGGCCTGCCTCTCTCTCCTTCTCCCTCCCTCTCTCTCCTCCCTCCCTCTCTCTCTCTCTCTCTCCTCATGAGGATAAAGTGTCAGAATGTAATCCCCTTCTTTTGAGTAAGTTATGTCCCCAGGGAAATAAAAGCAACTCATTTTTCATTTAAATCCAAGGATAGCCTGGGTAGACCCCAAATGTTCATGTGGAAGCCACACAACTGACTTAAAAGATCGAAGTTGGGAAGTGAGAGTGCATGAGAGAGAGATCACAAGAGTTTTATAAACGCATTCATTCTGGCTGGCTTCTTGGATGGAGTCTGAGAGCAAACTCCCTCTGTGAGGGCGCCTCTGTGAGCCACGCTGGCTTCTCTCTGGAAGGGAGGGCCGCGGAGCCACAGCAGGCTGGGGGCCAGCTGGTCAGCTATGTGGCACTGCTGCTATTGTGGAACAACATTCTTTCCTCATTACACATCTCGCTTCTCAATTTAATAGAAAGTACAGTTCTTGGGATTATTTTCTTCATGAACTTGAAGGAAACCAGAAATGAGAAGCTTATTTTCTCTTCATTTTGCAAGGGACTATGCTGATTCTTTAGGTTATATAAAATGCATTATATAAAATGAATTCTAAGAACACAGGGAAAGAAATAGAAACTTGATCAGTCCTATAGGATGAATATACAAATGGAATCCATAATTTACAAATGGCGAAATTTGTTAAGGTTGATTGGCTGTTTTTAATGGACTCTGATTGTGTGGTGCTTTGCTTTAAATTGGCTGTGTGAATTTAATGATCAGTCTAATATTGTTCTTGTTATATAGATTAAGGGCAACTTCAGAAGCTGAAATATTAATTTTTTTGGCAAATTATTATAATTTGGCCAGTACAGAAACGAGAGAGGGGTAAGATTCCCCTATTCTGAGGCAGGGAAGTAGGGTGGGTTAGCCTGGATAAATCAGGTTTTAAATGCTCTACATCAAATTGACCTATTTATATCTACTTAAAATGTGCCTGTGGACAACTTGGGGGAGTGAGAGGTAGAGATGCAATGAAAGTGAAACATGCAAATTGGCCTATGTGTTTAGAAGGGGCAGGAAGTCGAGGATCCAAATCATTGCTTTTTAGTATTTGGGATAGAACTTTTCTTTTTTCTTTTTTTTTTTTTTTTCTTTTCTGGGGATTAGCTCAATGGAGTGTATTAGTTTGCTGTAACAAAGTATCTCAAACTGGATGGCTTAGACAAAAACTTATTGTTTCACAGTTGTAGAGGTTGGAAGTGTGAGATCAAGGTATCTGCAGGATTGCTTCCTTTTTCTTTGGCCAGTACATAACAGAACAATTTTTATTTATTTTTTATTTATTTTTTGCTTTGTTATTATTTTTTCAGCAGCTGGCTGGTAGCAGGGACCGAACCCTGGACCTTGGTGTTATTAGCACGATGCTCTAACCAACGGAGCTAACCAGCCAGGTGGGATTGGGTCCTTTTGAGGGCTGTGAGGGAATGTGCTGCACCAGGCCTCTCTCCTTGGCCATCTTCTCCCTGCATCTTCACATTATCTTCCTTCTGTTCCTATCTCTGTGTCCAAATTTCCCCCATTATAAAGACATCAGTCATATTCAATCACCTTCTACTCTAATGACCTCATTTTTAATTGATTACCTCTTTTTACTCTATCTTCAAATCAGGTCACATTCTGAGGTACTGGGGGTTTAGGATCCAACGTATGAATTTTAGGGGGTACAATTCAACCCATAACATGAAGTAGCCACCTTCTCTTGGACCCTTGGATGGTCTCCAAAGGAGCGGTGTGTAGGAGAATTGGGAGTAGAACAGGCGCCATTCAGAACAATTTTTTTTGATGTTCCACCTGGGAAATAACTCTAGGATTAACTCTTATTCTAGAAATAAAGAATGATAACACTGGAGGTTGCTTTAGAGAACTTCTGGTCTGACCTTGTCATTTTGACATAAGAGCCCACTGAAGAAGGAACTTTGCCACAGTCACAAATCCGATCAGGCTTCGATTTGTGACTTCAACACCAGTGTTTATGAATAAGCTGTATCTCTAAGAGTCGAAGGGACTGACCCAAGGTCCCAGCAGAACTGGGACCACTAGACTCAGTTCTCCTTCCAGGACTCTGTGACCTTCATGATTAGTGCATCCTGCTGCAGGGTCAGATGTACTTCTGAGCCCTATAAGCCTTTTTCCTTCTGTGCTTAACTTTCTAAAGTCATCTTGCCACTTAAGGCAACTGTCTTTCTGTGAACTGTTGGAGATTTCAGCTTCTTTCCGTCAAAATGTATTTCTACCATATTTTTACTGTACAGTATTTGCTTGACTTCATAATATTTCTCTTAACTTGCTGTTGGTTAGAACTCCTGTAATGTTTGTATTGCAGAAATAAAGAATAGGTTGACCTGATAAGTCATTTCTAGTCAAAAGGCATCCATTTCCTGCAAAGAGTTAGAGAAAAAGAACACATATTCAGAAACCATTTAATCTTTTAAGACACTTAGCTGCAGAAAAACAGTTGCTGTGCAGCTTTTCTGCCCTTGGGGAAAAAAAAGTAGAAAAAAGCCTCATTAATTTAGACTTAATTGTGAGTTTGTTATTATACAAATACACTGAGTAATATAAATAAGATCATAACGGGAAAGATTAATTAGAAGAAAAGTTTTTCTAAGTATACCAGCAGCTAGCAGGTGAAGTAATTCTCCCCTGTTAACCATTCTATTCCTGCCAGCTAGCATACTGCCTGGAAAATAACACATGTTCAATAAGTTTGTGTTGAAAGAATGAATGAATAAATGAATAAAAAATATATTTACAAAATAAGCAGAGATTGGCAATACTTGGGCTAGTGCCTGGATATGTATTCTAATTGCAAATATTGCTTAGTTATTTATTAAATTTGAATCTCAATGAAGCAGTTCTCAGTCCAGTTTTAATTACCGTAGGTTATTTAAAGCAATAAACCTGAATTTCATTAAAAGAATTACATTACCCAAATGTCATTAATTCATAGTCTTCTTTTGCTTTATTTAGTATGGCATGGTGAGGTCTAATTTCATTGAAATGACCCAGAGGGAAGTAAGTGATACCAGATAGGAGACAAGAAAACTGATTAAAGAAAAGACTCCAGTGTTTACCAGAATCCCATCTTCCTTTATGAAAGTCAACCTCACCTGAGAGAGAAGAAACAAAATATATTTTTAGAGAATGTAGATAGATGAGTGTTGCTATCTTTGGAGTGCCTTAGAAATTGTTAGGAAGTGTAGAAAATAATCACAGCTTTAAAGATAAGAATCACAAATATCTCCCCCCGACAGAGTAAACACCACCACCCACATGGAAGAGGTGACATTTAAATCCAGCTGGTTGAGTAAATCCTATCGAAATAGTACAATATTTCTTACTCAACTTTGCTTGACTCCAGAAGTGAAATAAACACCTAAGATGTTGTCTTTTAAATCTTATCCAAATTCTTTATTGTAAACTTCAGTGTCTTTTATGTTTATGATTGAGCTAGATGAGTGTAGATAAGTCTCCTTGCTTAATTTTACTGCTTACAGGGCAAAACGAAAATTCTGAGGGAAATCCATGTGTCATCTCCAATGGTGAGCTAAGATTGGTATTGGCCTTACCTAGTGGAGCCCTACTTTTTTCCCTCAAGAGTCAAAGCCAATTACAATCAAGAGAATAGAGTGAATTGAGAATGGTTTCCTTTGAAAAGGTTTCCTTTGTTGTCTTTTATTTAGGTCTACTATCTGATTTTCAGTAGATAATCACTGCTTTTCCTTATTCTTAGACTTATTTTCATGACTGTTTTGTATTTGTTTGTGATATGTTTAGTGTGCTGTCAGCTTGTACAGGAATTTGTTTTCTTTTTCCCAAAACATAAATATGTTGTGCTTGGGCCCATTCTCTCACATTAAACAAATAAAATTCTATGCCTCCGTAAGCCTTTATATCCTTTAGCGTTAGCAATGACATTTTATTGGGTGTAATGGAAAACCACCATGTAAGAAGTAGGTTTCATAGCAATGATAACCAGCAAGCTTTTTTTATTTTTAAATTTCTGAGTGTAACCAGAATGTTCCATTTCACTGCTGTGAATTATTAATAATGGCTACTTTTTATTGATAATAGTCCCCCTTTTCCAGGCATTTAGCATGCATTTATAGTTAATCTGCACAATAACCTAAAGATGTTGGATTTTAAAAATCACCTATAAGCAAACAAGAAAACAAAGGACTCAGGTCAGACAGCCAGTAAGTAGCAGAACTAGGATCAGAATTAACTCCACCTAGCTCTGAAGCCCACAGTCTTTCAATAAAATGCTGCCCCTCAATATGGTCTGCAGTTTAGTAGTAAACATAAAGTTTCTAAGCATTTGGATCACTCTAAATTGCCCTTTTATGATGTTATTTTCTAAAATATTAATAAAAACCTCTATTCAGTTGTGATTACTTCAAATTAAGTTAAAAAAAAATCTAACCAGAAATAGGGGCTTGGTAAAAGGGAAAATATTCCCTTCAAACATATGCCTCTGTGGCACTTATAAACTTGCAGTTCTTTCTGACTACTGGCCAGAAATGAATAGGGTAATAGAAATGAAAGCAGAAACAGATGTGGGCAAGTCTTGGTGACCTGCCAAGGGGACGATAATGTTCTATACAGATGCAGACACAAAAATAGTGGATAAAATCTCCTTAAAGCCATGGTTGTCTCCATTCACCAGGCACCAAAAATGAGAAAAGTGCACATCTTTCATGGGTGACTTTTTAAAGCCTAGCTCTAAGGCTTGGCACACAGATTTCCATTTCCGTTCTGAATTGTCTTCAGCTTCTTTTGCTAAGCATTATGGGATGAAAGTCTTAACTGATTGCAAATGTTCCTGCGGTAAACTTTTCCATGGGAGTCATCAGCTGGATTCAGCAGTGCTTATTCTTTTGCAGGAAAACTTGGAGAGAAGGAGTGGGTAACAACGAAATCTTCCCACAGGACATAATTGTAAGAAGTTGTCAATAAATTTGTTTTCTGTGTTTGTTAAAGTGCAAGGTGCTCAGAAGGAGCAGGTAAAATAAAGTCACAAAAAAGTACTTGGGCTCTAATTCTTTCTCAGCCAGACTGCTTCCAGTGGTTTAGGAGTGCAACCCAGAAGTATGAGTGCTTTCCAGAGCAAACAGTGCAAGTGGCCAAACCAAGCAATCTACTTAAAGTGGGCAAAGCAGAGCTGGAGGCCTTTACGAGTTTGAAGCAAAAGATGTTATTTTCCTTGCTTCCCTCACTGGTGGACCTAGGTGTTGAATTTTAATAGGGATTCAAAACCTGAATAGATTGCGGGGGAAGAATTGAGCTCTAAGTCGTTAATCAGTTCTGTCATCTGTTGTGTATCTTCATCAAGAATTGAAATTCTTCAAAATAAGCTTTCCCATCAGGATTAAAAGACAGAAAATCTATTATCACTATTTCTGGATGGTCCTTTTTATATTTCCCAGGGGTCAAAAGTCTTCATTCAAACATATAGCCATCCTCAAATTGGACTTTCCTGAAAAGGGCTTTATTATTTAAGGCATCTTTAGTAGAAAGACAGCAGGGTTTTCCTTCACAAAGTAAAACTGTAAACACAGCAGGTGGTCAATTAGCACATTCACCTAAAATATTTATCAGGTCTTTTTTTTTTTTTTTTGACTTTTAAACAAAGGTTAAGAATGAAGTTAATCCTAAGAGAAATCATTTTTGTTTGTTCTCCAGATAGAAGATCATTTCCTATAGCTCAACCTCCAGGACTTCATTGGACGTGAAGGCTTTTTTTTTTTAACTTTATTATTAGAAATGAAAGCAAGGTGTGTGAAGGCAGCAGTGTGTTATAACTGGCATTGAGGGAGTTCCCTGCTTTAGTGTTTGCCACATTCTTCATAGCAAGGGCAGGGATGGACTTGGTCAGGCTGATTTGTCTTTGTTTCTTCCTGCATCATGTCACTTATTGTCTGTGGTCTGTGGAATCCCTCTCCTACTTGGGATTTTTTTCCAGAGGTTCAAGACCTTCTCCAGGAGGCCTCCCTCTGGCAAGGACTCAAGAATTTCTTTCTCTCTCTGTGTGTCTCTCTTACCCCTTAGGTATGACTGGTAATGCTTTATATATGAGATCTGGGGCTTACCCAAGACAGAGGAATAAATCTTTAAATTGCTTCATTTAACACTGATGTTGAGCTAGTTTTGAGACTCAAAGAAGGGCTTAGAGGGTTGAGGAGAAGGCATTTTCCCACCACTTCTGAAATAACATTCATCTGTATATATAGACCCTGTTCTGACCTGTAAATTCCTGTGAGAATCAGTCTCACAGAGAATTTTCTTGGGGATACTGGGCTTGGCAATCCCAACCCAAGGCATAGCAGTGGACACTGTAGATCTGTAGTTTGCATGATTTCTATTTTTGTGGCATACTTTTGAATTCTAAATTGGGGGGGGCAGCACACTTGAGAGGATGAAAAGGTGAATAGCTGTTTAAAAAAGGGAAAATTTTGGAAAATAGAAAAAACTTGCTGAAGTTATCACACTTTTCATCTAGTCACACTTCAGCTCCAGTTCTTGTTTGAATCAAGTTTTGAAATGCTCTTCCAATACTTTTATATTCATGAAGCAAGACCCTCACATGTTCCAGTATATGCTGTTTTCCTTTCATGCTGAATTGAGTTAACCTCTAGTCTCTTACCCTCAAAAAGGTTATACTCTACTCTATATGATAGGGAATGATCAGGTCAGCCAAGCCCCCTATCTGATGTGCATCGACATAATGGAATACCTCCTCAGTTGCAGCAAAAATACATTGTACACACTGAGCCAGCTCCGTGCAGTGGAAGAGTTTGCAGCACACCAGTGTGCTGCAACTATTTGAGAACCTATGTTCCAGAAAGCCCTCAGTTTATGGCCTCTCTAGACTCAGCTTAAAGGACTATACCGGGAGTAGGCATTTGAGTGGTAAATGTCTGTATCTCTGTGTGTCTTTTCCTAGCTGATTCTTGTTAAGAACTATGAAGGGTGTGAGATTTTACCCTGCTTGCCAACTAACAAGTAAGCTGGCCACAGTTTCATGGATACTGATAAAGACACCAGACTCCTGGGTAAGAGACAAAGGATTGTTTATTACTTATAGTAGTAGCAATAGTAAGAATATAAGCAATTTTTTTTTGGTCAGCTCTCCGAGCCCCACAGGGTGATACAAAAAAGGGCCGAATGATACCTGCATATGCAGCGGGTTTTATTCCAGGGGAGGAACACTGAGTTTAGGGAACCCAGATATTTTCTAGTGGGCAGTAAGCATTCCTATATTTGCTTGTAGGGAGGCACTATCTTTATTTTACTGAATGATAAGCATTCCTGCCCTGTGTGCCAGAGGGAGATACCATATCTTTCTCCTAAGGCTGTTCCCTATACAAACATCCTTGAAAATATAGTCAAGAATAGAAAAGCAATCAGTGCTTCTCTTGCAAAATGTGCAGAAATGTGAGGCCCACAGAGAATCGTCTCCTAGTAATTTTGTACCTGTAAGACAGAGCTGGTAATGATTATTTTTACAATAAAGGACAATTGAATTATTTCCAGCCAGGACTCTAATTCCACCCTACCCCATGTTTTTGTTCTCTAGGGTTGTCATAATGGTTTGGGAGATGAAGGTGGAGAGGAAAGGGTTAAGAAGAGTTGCTCTTATGTGCTTAATATACTCAAGAACTCATGACTTGTCAGTCCTCAGTAAATGCTGAGTAGTAGAAATAAATGATTCTTCTCTAAAAGAACACATGAATCGATGGCCCTAAAGGGAACAGAAGAAAGGAAAAGAAGCAGCGGACGCGTAGATGATGGCTTGTATAAGTAAGAGGAACTATGGCACTACAGTATGGGCACCACTACTAGGTGATGACCTGAGCAAGTTATTTAACCCCTTTGTGCTTCAGTTACCTTATCTGTAAAGATAAGTGTGATAACAATAGCACCCACCTCATAGGATTGTTTCACGGACAAAATTAATATACATGAGGCACTTAGAACAGTGGCTGGCACATGAAAGTGCAATAAGTGCTAGCTATTATTATTTCATGAGTTGAACAATTAAATTCTGTATAATAGAGAACTGAAAATAAAAGTGGTGGTAAATTTATAAAATTTTAAATCATCTCCCATAGAAACCCCAGACTGATGAGGAAGATTCTCATTTTAACATGTTTTATTACTAGGATTATGGGAGCACATAAAAAAATAAAAATGGAATATGTTCCTTCCTTGCACATGTGGCACTTTGGCTAGAGGTAAAAAAAATTTTGGGGGGAAAAGCTGAAAAGAGCAAAGGAATAGAGCCAGTGAGTACGGGGCACTTAAGTTTTGGAAATGCACACCATATTGCTTTATCAACATGCTTCTTGCTCAGTATCAAAGGACTGTGATGAGGATTTTGAGGTTGAAGGGCCCTGTTAGAAGCTTTCGGAGAACTCAGGCCCGCCCCTGCTGATGTGGCTCTATGATGATGGCTTGTTTTCTGAGTTGTCAGCAGGAAGGTATTCTTGCTGCCTTCTTTCCCTCTGCACTTCCAACAAGGAAGAAGAGCCTAGGCAAATGAGATGGAATCTTTTTCCAATTACATAGCATGCATATTTCATGTCAGCCACTGCCTATGAGAAACATGATACTGAGAGATTTAGTGGTGCAGAGGCAAAACCAGCCTATAAAAGATTTGGGGTACATTGGTAAATTTCCAGATGATTGTTTGGGTGAGATGACATGGTAGATTAATTATCAGATTGAAAGGCTCTAGGCTTTTAGTAGTAGTGGTAGAGGAGAAATTACAGCCCTAAATATAGTCCCAAATTGCTCTTAAAGCACAAAATGGTAAAAAAAAAAAAAAAAAAAATTGTGACAAATCAGTTTGGCTGTTATTGTTTTGAAGGGGAGAGGGTACAGCTTTTAGAGGAGAGGTGATTTACTTGGTGGTCCTTAGCTGCTAACTGTTGCTTTGGGTAGGGTATATGTGAATTGAGTCTTCACTCACATCATCATACAACTCTTAACTCTTCCTAAATGTTCCTGAGGGAAAAGGCCAAGTTGAAATTTTCCATGTGCTGAACTAAGTAAAACATCAGCCAAAATTGCAGCCAACACTATTTGCAAAGGTCTAGCTTCTGAACAAGCGTCCGAACAAAGTGAGTTATGTGTTCTGCTCCTATCTCTTTCTCCCTCACATTTTATCGTATTGGATACCCCTTCTTTTCTTTCCCTTGGATGAATTCTTGCTTTTTTACATTTCCTTCCCCCTTCCCCACTTCTTGTCTCAAAAATTTTCTGATCACCTACATTGGAGCAGATGCCATGCTGAAAAGAGTGGGAGATGGGAAGGATGAAATGAGGGAGACCTTCAATCTGTCCTCTAGAAATAGACTTTTGAGGGCGATTCTTATGTAAATATACATTTACAATTCAGGGTGCCTCGATTGAGGCTTTTTGTCACACTGAGGTCTAGAAGGTCTCTTCAGGGCCTCCTGATTAGGGATAGAAGACCAGTGTAAGTTCTTGCTCTGCTACTTATTAATTGGGTGGCCTAGGATAAGTTACTTAAATTCTTGAGCCTTAGTTTTCCTGATCTTTAAAATGTGTATAATACATGGTTAGTTAAACATCATTAATAAGGAGGGGATGCAAACACACAGGAAGACGAATGAGCAGTTACTGTAATAGTGATACTGTGCGGGTGCAATGAGCGCCTGCAGTAAGAAAGGAGAAACAATACTAATGAGGATAGAAAGGTGGGTGAAGAAATATTAGATTGATAGAATAAGACATCTTGGATACCAGTTGGATGTGAGGGGAAGTGAAGGAGTCAATAGTAAGGATGATTTGGAGGTTTCAGCTTTGGTCTCTGGTGATAACATTAATGGGAATGGAAATTGAGTGCAAATATAATTACTTTGGATCTTTGGTTTTAAAGCCCCTGTAGAATATTCAAGTGGAGATGCCCAGAGATAATTGGAAACATGCATCTAGAGAAGTCATCAGATTTGAACATGTATTTGCTAGCACATAATATGTGCTAGATAATTTGTGGCACTGAATATAGAATGGTTATAAAAAGACTTAATTACCCCTTTACCTAGTAGAGGAGAAAGATGTAAAATAAATACTAACAGTGAAATATATAACTAAAAATATATGACTTAAATGAAGGAAAATCACAGGATGCTATGAAAATATCTAGCAGAATGTGCTAATTTAGATTGGGAGGTTTGGAGAGATCTCTCTGAGGATACATAGGCTGTGACTGAGGGTAAATCAGAGTTAGCCGATGTGTTTTATTCCTTGACTATAACTAACTTGAAGGCAGAAAACTTTATAGTTTCTATCCGTGGTGCTCAGAGCAGTGCCTGGCATGTGGTAGTCTCTCAGTCTATATTTGTTGAATAACTTAATGAAAGAACAAGTGTAATGGGCGAATTGAGATTGTCCAGGGAGAATACATGGAAGAGTGTTAAAAATCAACCCTTAAAGAATAGATGTAAAAATGTCAAGTTTCTGGAGGAAATAAATATCAAGTGGATAAATAAGAGGGAAACTGGATGTGTTGGTATTTGGCTGCAAGTAATAGAAGTTTGACCATGGTGGCTTGAATAAAAAGGAGTTTTCTATTTATTTATTTATTTTTCACAAACCACAAAATCTTAATATAGGTAGTCACTGGGACTGCTTACACAAATTACCAACATCAGCCCCAAATTTGCTGTTCTCTTGACTTTTTCCCATGATCGCAGGTTGGTGGGTACAGTTCAAGTGATCATATCTGTGTCTTAGCAGAAGGAGTTAGGAAGAGGGAGTGCTGCCTACATATTGCAGGAACATTAGAGTAGACTTTTTCCTATGTCTATGCAGTTAGAATTATGTCACATCACTACCAATAGCTGGAAGGTGATGAAGGAGAACGGGTGGGAGATACAGGCTGGAGCACTCAGCCACTGGTGTCTGCTCCGTTATGCAAGAATAATGTCTTCAAAATCAAGAGAGAAGAAAATTTCAAAGAGGCAAATTGGCAACAAAATCAAATGTCACAGAGGTTGAGAAAGATGAGCTCTGAAATGAGACTATGGATTTGACATTTAGAAGGGCAGAGACCCTTTCCATTACACTCTCTGTTGTATTCCAGGCACCTTCTCCTGTGCCAGGGACAGAATAGGCAATTAATCACTGACTAGGGAAATTAATCTGGCTGTGGTGTATTAGATGTATTGCATGCATAAAGGTCTTTATCGATCATCCAGTATAAATTAAATTCTAATTTTCTCTAAGTAAATACTTTCTGGAAAGAGCGAGCATCTAGAGAGTTACCCTTCATATGTACATCAGAAACCAGTTAAGAGGAATAGACTAGAACTTAAAAAATATTTCCCCAAAGCTCAGTGAAGCAAGATAAGGGAACTACCTGGATGAATTAGCTTATTTCTATAATTTTACTAGCTATTTTTTGTAGGCATGGCTGGTTTGTAGTCATAAGAAAGCTCTTTATGTATCATTATGGCTATTTATTTATGTGCTCTCTTGTTATGGGAAAGATTTAAAACAGTTTTGCATCCTATAAAATGATAGAAAAAATTCTATGAAAGGCATTTATGTTACCAAATGTGTTCAATTAGTATCATACTTGCATAGCACTTTAGAGTTTACATAGCATATTTAAATACACCATCTCCTTTGATTTTCTCAGCAATATGAAAGGTGATTAGGGCAAGTTCCATTAACACTCCATTTTATTCTTGGAAAAATTCAAGAGATCTTAAGTAATTTGCTTAAAATCACATATGTAATAATATATTGAGCTAGGACTCAAACACAACCTTTAATTCCTATAGTTTAGTGTTCTGCAACAAATAAAGTTTGCTTCTAAATAATAGAAATAGTTAGGTAGTAGTGCTGTGTAGTGGAGAAAAATTATCATGTGAAACTTTAAAACATGTAGCTGCTTTTGCCTTCTGCCTTCTGTGGGGATCAGGGTGCATATTTTATATCAGTGGGTGAATAAATTTTTGAAATTCTCCCTTATCTTTGAAGAAACTGCTAAGAAAAGTTGAAAGGAGACAGTTTTTCTATGTCGATGAGAATATTAGTTGCAAGGCATGCTTTGTTCAGGACCCCTGTGTTGTTAAGTGATGTTCTTAATGTAGGATAACTACAAATGATAGCTCCCTTTTTTCACTGGGGAATCACAAATTCAGCCTGCTTTTCATTTATGGCATTCTCTGCACATGGTTGAGTCTTGTTCATGCATTATTTTACTCAAAAATAAGAATCAACGTCACAGAAGAAAAGTGCATAAAGTAACTTAATCTGTCTTAAAGACTGATTAGAATTTAGCATCTCAGAATTTAGCATTTTAACTCCCCAGGGAGCATGGATTCCCTTGTGGATCATTCTGTCTTTCCTTCCTATTTTACATTCAGTTTCAAGATTGAGCTTTACCTGATTTTCCCTCCTTTCTTCTGGAATCTTCTGCACATCGCCATATGCATCTAATCCATGTACTTTGAGTTCTTTTGAGGGAAGTGGTGATATGTTTACTTGAATCCTTCAACTTCCTGCCTTGTCTTCCTAGTGACCAATTATGTGACAATGTACATATCTTCTTAAGAAGGAAAACTGACCATAAGTCAACACGTGGTCTATAATTCTAGGATTTTTATTTCGTGAGGAAAAAAGATGAAGATGAGAAATATCTCACTATTCTATAAAAGATACTTATGTTGTATATTACTGCCCATAAGATTTGACAAAGTCTAAGTTTGTGGGCCTTGAGGCTAGGAGCAGTTCTGAGCTGCCTGATAGATAAATGAGAGCTGCTGAGCCAGGTGAGCAATGGGGCTGAGGGACTCACTCGTCACTAGGTGACTTTGTAGATTATGAGTCTATGTGCTCTGAGAAGCCATGCAGGTGGACATGTGCAATAAATCAAAACTAATAACATCCTGGAGAGAACAGCAGCTGTGTTTACACCCTCATGGGGTTATGTTGACCCTCCCCACGAGCACCTTCTAGAAGTCTTAGACTTGAGGATTCGCTAATAGTTTATCTGAAACAGATTTTGAATCCATTTATTAAAGTTTTGAAGATTTATTTTATACCCTTCTTCCAGGGTTCAGAATTCAGTACATTCATTCATTCACTCAACAAACTATTCTTAACGTTTTCTACATGCCAGATGCTGGCCAGCAGGATGCACACATGAACCTGGCACTGTATTTATAACTAAGAAACTTACAATCTGGTAGAGAAGATGCTATTTATGAATAGCATTTTATATATTAAATATTTAATAGAAAGCAAAGAGGGGAAGAAACAGGAAAAGTAGGAGTGTGTAGAAAAAGTGGGCAAAAGGGAGGAGGGCTCAGTTCAGATGTAACATACATCCTATACTATTGATCGTATTTATTTGCAGAACTCTTTTTTGAAAATAAGTGAAAATAAGTGATTGCCTATGGTGATTTCGGCTGAAATTCATCATAAGGAATCGAAAGAATAGTGAATTTGTTAAAAAGGCTGAAGTATACAAATAGGCAAAATCCAGTAACTATAAGTTGATGAATTTGTTTTCAGCTCTAAGTTGTCTGACATTAGAGTCCCTCTGTACACTTTCTGGTACTAGAATTTGATAATAATATAGAGAGCTTAGAAAGCTTCAGAATTAAAGCTCAAAAAGGTGTTAAAACAAGGTTCATGACAGAGACAGCACCAAGTGGCTTGGGAGAACCCGCCAAGCCCCCAAATAAAGATGCAATACAGGTAAAACAGTGGGCTGGATATGCACATGCAGTTTCAGGACAAAAGTTGGCCTCCTCTTCAACCAGCCAGGTTATTGTCCCCAGGGCCTTTTTAGGTAGAAATTCTGGAGCCTCAAATTGTCCCTAAATGATAGAAAGTATTTATGCAAAAAACCTATAAGATTTTCAACATCTGTTTCACCTGAGTACTCAAAAATATTTGTCAAAATGAAAGGATGAGAAGTGACTCAAAGAGTGACTTGGGTATTATCTCCTGTACCCTCTTTATATCTTTTGGATTTTAACAAGAAAGTTATTATTAATTTGTTGATATTGTTAGGAACCCTTTCCCCCTTCAAGGATTCAATGTAGAACATAAAAGATTTGGGGTAGATAAGTAGAGTATTTCCTTAATGACCTGTCAGACAAGAAATAATATCAGGTTAGTCTATAGAACTCTTTTCAAAAGCAGAATAGATTTTTAGTAATCTGTGATAGTTGTTAGGAGAATAATTTGAAGATCTGGAAAAGTTCCTTTCTGCCCTGCATGTAAGAATATAGGACATGATGTTTGAAAAAATTATAGATTCATGGAGTCATGAGGATGAAATAGTCTATTAATTCATCACCAGTCTCTGAAAGCTTTCCTATATTCACTGTAACACGCCTTCACTGAAGACCTACCATATATGAGACACTACTGCTAAGGATGTGAGGGAGGACACAGATTACTAGGAAATGGTGACTCTGGTTTTTAAAGAGTGGGAAAGAAAATTATGAACCTAAAGGGGCTTGAAACCTTAAGCTGATGATTTGTGATAAACCACCTCATTCAAGTGTTAATATCCCACCTTTTATGATATTGTAGATCCATGTTTCCACTTCTCTGCCGCCTCCCCCATGCAAAGAAATGGGTGACTTGGGGTTGCAGGCTATTTGGTTGTCACCACAATTTTGGCTGTAAATATTCCCATGCTAATCTATTACACACACACACACACACACACACACACACACACACACACACACACACGTACATTTAAGTTAAACTATATTAGAATTTGTAGGTAATTATTTTGTTATAGCTTCACTCTGAATAGTCTCTCTTTCCTTCCAAATGCAATAGTATGTTGAAGTAAAATCATATCATCATATTTTAGCTTTCTACAAGGGTGTGGGCTTCTTCTCGGGTTTTTACATTTCGCTTTGTGCCTCTTGAGGAACGGTTTGTGGAGACTGTGAAAAAGCAGAGGCAGCCCCCTCACCCCGGCCCTGCCCCTGCCCCCATCCTCTCCCCTTCCCGCTTCTCCTATTCTTGTATAATCCAAGAGAAATCTGCTTTTGGTTAGAATGCAGTTGAAAGCAGAATAAGACTTTTTTTCTTTTTGGTACATTAAAATGTTCCAAGTTTGTATGAAGGTTCTGTCAAAGCAACAACCTAAATGGAGGCAGCTGGAAATCATTAAGGAAACTTGCAGTGGACAGTGATTAAAGCAGGATGGAATTTCCACTCTCTCCCTCTCTCTTTTTATGGTACTTTAAGCAAGTGAGTGTTCCTTTTGAAATCTGAATTAGCCCTCTGACTATGAGAGTTGGAAAATTATTTTACTCCTTTACTTCCTAGGGACCACTCCACTGATTTCCGAGGCTGTTACTGCAAATGAATAAATGAACACATTTGGAACTAACTGGTGCTCCGCAGCGGTGTGCCCCACATTTCATGATTAGCCCTGCATCTTCCTGGTCTGAGTCTGATTTGAAATGATAACCACTGAGTAACATTAAGAACACTTTGTGACTACTTCCTAGTCTTATATTATAACGGAAAGTTACTTTGTAACGTCCCAATTTTTCCTTCCCCCTTTTCTTCTTTAATGGTTGCACCACTTTTCATGACAAGAAATAGGTGCATATGAGTCCGTCCAAGTTCTCTTTTTTGTTCCAACTTTCTATGGGTTTAGCCACAAGGCATTCTGGGAGCTCAGTGGCAAAAACTGATGGGTAGGGGCTAAAGATAGAAATAGGAAGGGCTGGGAGTCTTCCCTGCAGGCGTGGTATACCCAGGCCCAATGTGGACGGAGTTGCTAAAAAGAAGTGAATCAGCTCAGTGGGGCAGAGCAGAGGAAGCACAGATGGTGGATAGCACTTGTGGCCAGGTGGTGTGCATTTGGGAGTCTAGGAGATTAGTCTATAGAGAAGGTGACCCTGGCTCATGGCAGGGCAAGTGGGACAGAAGGCCCAGGTCTCTCTAGGAAAGCAGGTTACCATTACACAATCAGAAAACAATCCAGTCGGTTAGTATGGGACATTAGGAGAAATCACGGTGGGGAGAGGAATGAAGAGCAAACGCAACCTCAGCTGGTACTGAACTCGGGGCAGCAAAACACACTCACGCCATTGTTTGACTCTGGTTGAATCAGCATTCGTGGGGCACTGGGTTTCAGCAGGTTGGGGCTGCAGAGACTGGGCAGAATCTTTCGTAACATGTTCCTAGCTCTTCTTCCCTCTGAACCACGTAGACATCAAACAACTAAATGTGACATTTTCCTTGTTCTTTCTTGGAATACCTATTATGAAGACTAGCAAACAGAACTTATTGCAATATTGATGTGGGAAAAAAACCTTGGTGTAGTGAACAAGCAGGCTTCTGCAGGTAGAATCACAAGAAAACTTTAATCTTCTCCCTACTTCTTCCAGCTTGCTCAATGGGACAAATTCTTTTCTGTTCTTGGATGAATTTCAGGAATCAGACAGTGACATTTTTGGTCACTCTCAGATAATGACAAATTCGTTGTACTCTTCTAGTTACTCAAGAAGTTTTTATTTTGGCTACCAAATTATCTACTTCCATGTAATAACCTCAATATTAGTTGGAGTTGAAGCTTCTTATCTCTCCTAACCTAGGTCTGCAAGAGGTGGTGGCCTCCAGTGGGGCAGGCAGATATGGTGAGCTCTGTCTCAGGGTCTCCACTTTCTGCTTCTCTGCCTCCTCCTCAAGCTGGTTAACTGCAGTTTCTGACTCCGTTGGGATGGGGAGGAGGGGAGCAGAGATGGGGAGGGGAGGTAAGAGGAAAGCAAGGGATTACTTGATCGGTACCGAAATGAGCTGATGTCTCTGGGCTTGGCAGGTGTTTAAAGCTGACACTTCCTTCTGGCAAACTCTACTGGATTATTTGAAAAGTCCCCACCTTGTAACCCCAAATAACTGATGTATCTAACCTGCAGTTCTTTTAATGTAGAGGCAAATTCATCACTGTAGTTGCTTGCTTACATGATAGCTTTTCTTGGTCCCTGTACCCAGTAGTACACTCCTGTTTTAGAATTACTGTGTACCTTTTTTGAGCAGTATTTAGAGGACCCCAAAGCTGGCTCTTTTCTATTCCTTTTCATCAAGAAAGTCTGTTGCAACCTTTCCTTGTATTAACCTTTCTTAGTCATCAGATCAGATCAGAGCTGCTAGTCAGCTAGAGTTTTTCCATATTCCATTGTCCTCTGTTAGCACCTGGGGCACACCTTGAGCTCTCCACTGGGTCCTTTCCCCCAGGGGCAGTATGTGGAACTCAACACTCATCAATAGCTCTCTCACAAAATTCACTTTTTAAATTCCAGTTTCCCTTTTAGCCTCCATCGTCCCTTGCAGGCTAGAGGTAGTTGGTCTGGTCAGGGTAAAAAACAATTTTTTTTCTTTTTAACCACTTCTTAGCAAGCCTTATATAGATAGCATCAAACTTCTCAGTGGGTTAAGGAATGTTGAACACTCATTGTCTTGAGGCCTCTGCAAAAAGCTAAAGGGAAAGAATTTTAAAAAATCTTGTTAAAACCTAATTCAAACATTAGGGATTTATTGTTTTCTTGGAGGTAGAATCATCAAAAAAGAATGAGAGTTTTCTTTTCCCTCCCAGCTTTATTACCTTTGAAGAGTTTTTTTTTTTTTTTAAATTTAACATATGTTCTTTATTTTCACAGAAGTCCAAAGTGCTAAGCTAAACTTATATATGAATCTGTTATTAAAACATAACTCTTGGTAAGACTTAACAAAATAAAACACTAATTTGGCAGAGACTTAAAGTCTATAGTTGAGTAGACAAACTATTAGATTGATTAAAGAGATTTTCACACAAGGACAGTCTACTAATTTGCTGAGCATTGTATTTCAAGGTTAAAAAATTCTGGCTACATTTTAAAGCAGGGAAGATCAATTAGAACATTCATTAGATTCCTATTTACACTTTAATTGTCAACTCTGCTCATTTGTTGGAAGCCTTTTTAGTCATTAGTGTCTGTCAGTAAGAAATATGTCTTAATTTCTCTTATATTCATTTATGTACCCTTTCATTCAATCAACAAATATTAATAATGTGCCAAGCATTTTGCCAGCTTTTAAAAATATACTGATGAAAAAGACAAAGCTTACCCTCAGGAATGTATTCACCTCAAATTCTCATATAATCAAAATTAGTATAAAGTCATAGGTTTTGGTAAAGCCGGAAAATAATTGACTTTTACAATGGAATTACATAAGAGGACCCTAATAAATGTACATCCTACTGTTCTTTCCTCTGTGATTATTAGCTCATTTACCTTTCAGGTTTAAAATATCTAAGTGTGATTTGTTTTGGCTGCTGTTGGCTTTGTATTTATTGTAGATTGGATAGCTCTTGAGAGTGGGCACTATGTGTCTTCATTTGGACTCCGTAGGATCTCTACTGGGTCAGCACATCGCCCACTTTCCATTCAGGAGAAGGAACCTATCTCACCACTGGAATGTAGACAGTGCAGCCAGTTGAATTTTCCAGATTCTGATCAAAGGGGTTCCTGAGTACAGCTGGTGGTGGGACTCTTATACATGTGAATTTTCAGAGGAAAACTTTAAGCTCTCCAAAATCATCTATGTGTTATAGATGCACTTCTTTTTTTTTTTTTTTTCTGGGTGGCTGTCCAGTATAGGGATCAAACCCTGGACCTTGGTGTTGTCAGCATCACCCTATAACCAGCTGAGCTAACCATCCAGCTTCTATGGATACACTTTAACTGCCTTCAGAGTGGTTGCCTTCATGTCTGACACACCTTTTTTGGTACCTCTGGACAGAGGGCCAGGAATTAGGCCCACAGGAGCTAGGTCCTGCTGAGTGTGTGACCCATGCATTTCTGAACATTTAGCAGTTGAACAACAACAAGAGGTTTATTTTCTTGTAGTATAATTCCAGTGACAAAATAATTTTGCTTTAGAGGTTTAATACTAATTGTTTAATTTGATCTAGTACATTTTAAATGCTTTCTTGCTCCAGTGATGATACCAAGCATTGTTAAGGATACAAAGGACACATCGATCACAGTCTTCCCCATTAGATAGATGACAATGACAGCAGCATAATGTGGTGGCCAAAGGGCCAGTCCAGGAGCTTATTGTCCATTCTGCCAGTAACTAAATATGTGAACTTGCTCATGTCATTTAATTTTTTTGTGACTTGGTTTCTTTTCTTTCAATAATTATTTATTTTATTTCATGTGAAAAATTTGGAAATATATCAAACACATAGAAAAGTACAGAGACTACTATAATATCCATATATTCACCAATAGAATTTAACAGTTGTGATCCTTAAAAAAACAAGAATAAAATATTGCAGAAAGAGTTGATATTCACCCTGTCCTATTTTCTCTCTTTCTTATGCCAGAGATAACCACTCTTCTGAAATTGATGTGATTTTGCTACTTAAATTCCTATAATTTTCAAAAATGATATAGAGTACTATTTAAGTATTTTAAAATTTGAACAAACTGTCCATATTATTTGGGTATTCTTGCAACTTCTTTTGTTTGCTTAACTTTATATTGGTAAGATTCATCCATGTTGGTGCCCTTACCACTGTTTATTCTTTTTATCTGCTATATCATTAAATAAATATGCCTCAAACTTTCCCTTTTCCTATGTTGACCATTTAGGTTGTTTCTGATTTTTTTTTGCTATTTCAGATTATACTGTAATGAACAACATTGCACACACATCTCCTTGTGCATGTGTCTGAAAGTTTTTCTGTCATAGAGCTTCTCAGGTTCTCACCTGATGTACCAAACCACATGAGAGATGTGCTCGGATTGGGTGTCAACTTGGGTCTTCAGAGGAGCAGATAACAAAATGGGATTAGATGTTCATGAGATTTTTTTTGGAAAGCACTTCTGAAGGATAAAGGAGGAAGGGGTAGGCCATGGCAGGGAAAGTCTTCAGATGTCAATGCAAGTTTGACACTTGCAAGAAAAGAGAGGAAAGGGGGTTGGGATTGGAAGAATCTCAGATCCCAGCACAGTTCTAAAAAAAATATCCATCAGGCTGATGGGGATTCCTTAATCAAAGGTTGTTGGTTGAGGATTCCAGTGTCAGGTGGGAATGAGCCCACCCTAGAACCCCAAGCAGGCATGGGCTGGGGGCAGCTCAGGAAAGTATCCATCCCACGGGGCAGAGTTGGGGCTGGCAGTGAACTGAGTTAACTGAATAGTTCTCTTGAAGATATCTACAGAGCACCTCTATGGCCACTACAGACAGTGATCACCTCAGCCCACAGTGGCTGAGAAAGTCCTGAGGCAGCCATAAGTCTGACTAATTGCGAGATCCAGAACCTCCAAGAAGGGTGGCGGTGTTGCTTGGAGCTTACTGTTCCTGCTGGAATAAATTCACTGTCTGCTATTGGCTCTGGGGATTCCTCTTTTTTTCTTTTCTTTTGAGGTAGGGTATGTATTGAATTTTTTTTTTATTCCATTTTATCATATAATTCTACGTGGCTTAACGGGAATGGGTTTATGTTTCCTCAGTCCTCTGTGTTATCAAGATTGAAAAGCTCCGATTGTCTTTATCTGTAAAATGAGAGGCTGAAATCAATGATCTCTGGTCACTTTCTGCTTTATGAATGTGATTTTAATTTTTTAAAAAGTACCAAAACAAGTGGGCAGAATAATAATGTTCTGTGGAGTGATATGGTCAGAGATAACCTAAGAGAAAAACTGGAAATATCGGTCCTGAAAGAAAGATGTAAAAAATATGAACAGATAGGCCATCTACATTTCATAAAATAGAGGTGTCATATAAGTCTTATTATTTAGTGACATCTTAGAGAATAGAGCTCATGTCTTATTCATCTTCGTGTATTTTGCCCCAAATACACTATTTGGGCTATAAGAATAAAAAATTAATGTGTATTAAATTGAAATTTGAAAGAAGAACCAACACTCTTGTTCATTAGAGAGAGGAAGTTTGTTCTGTATTTAGAGACTTATGTTTTGCCTTTTAATGGTCTGTGTAGATACGAAGGGTAAAATTTAGATTATCTGTGATTTATCTTAATGTACATATATTGGGTAGAGAGTTAAGGCTTAAGCAGTGATAGAAAAAAAGACCTTGGACTAGGAATTTGGGGTGAGATTATCTTAACTTCATTTTGGAATGGCTAGTGCAAAAGAATTCTTTTGATAAGGTTATTGAAATGTATACAAATTATTAATTTCTTTCAAAAAATACAGTAGAATTCTCAAGCAGTCTATAATGGCAATAACTTATGAGTCTTTCTATATGACTATTCAAGTAATTCAGACAATAGCCAGTAATACTGCGGGAAAGGAGGCAAATGATCCCAGATTGACTGTATATTAGATACCTAATTAGCAAAATTCACTATTCAGATGCCACAGAGGCACGTTTGGACTCTTTTCATGGCTAGAGTTGTCCCTTACTTAACAGTTCTGTTTTAAAAACTGCATTTCCCTTATTCAGCTGAATCACGAAGGTTTTTCATCAGTGAATGCATTCAGCTTTGAAGAACTAATCTTAGTGAGTCCAGTTTTCTCATATAGTTATCGTAGTACTGGTGGTAATGTCAGTATAAGTCTGGTGGTTATAACAGAAACAAGAGGAGGCCTCTCTTTCAGTTGAGTTCACATGAATTTGAGTCTGCTGATTTAGGGTTCTGGGATTTCCTATTCTTCCCCAGCATTTATGAATTCAACTTCCATTTTCAGATTTCCAAAGCCAACTTGAGGGTTTAAGTAATGCCTTTAATTATAACCTAAAGTATAGGCAATTGCATTGCATGAAGCTAACAATTATCCAGAGCATATTATTAGAGTGAGTTATTGAAGTCTGTATAGTTTGTGAAACACCCATCAAAATAACTGGGGGAGAAAAGAGATAAACTAGATTGGAACAATGAAGCTTGAAAACAACTTTGATTATGTCTGGAGTTTACATAATAACGAGTTCTAATTCTTAGGCATTAAGGTTCTTTGTAAAAATCCTTACAGTCTCTCTTGCTTGCCCTTATTCAGATATATTTCATTAACTTTTAAAATATAAACACTGAGCGCTAATGTGGCAGTTTACTATGCTTTTGCAGACATCATTTTATGTAATTCTTAAAATTTCACTGTGACATAGGTGATAATGTTCCTTTGAGAATAATTGCTAAGAGGAAATAAGCAATTTTTCTGAAATTATCTACTTTAGAAGTAGCAATGCTGAATTGCAACCCAGATCTTCTGCTCTAGAATCTAAACTAAAAAGCCCATTATATAATCAAGTGACTAGAATGGTCGGGCAATTTTTCAGTATTGAGGCATTTTTTAGGTGATTTTAAAAATTGAGTAAGTAAATACTCATAAGAATGACATTGGAAAATAAATACATTGATTTAAGAATCAATGCCAACCCTTTTTTTTTTTTTTACCAGCCTAGCCCATTTTTTTCTCACATGTCCCTATATTCTAAGGATGATGAGGAGTCTGGCATAAAAGAGAGAAGATGTATTTGCAGTCAGATATAGCTTGAATTCTAACCTTTATTATTCGTTGTATAACTTTGGGCAAGCTCTTTAGTTTACTTATTTATAAAATGCTAAAAAATAATAGTGACCCAACAAGATTTTTAGGAATAAATAAATTAGATAGTATTTGTAAAGTGCCTGCCATTCTAGGCAATGAATAAATTGTGGCTATTCTATTCATAGTAATCTCAAGTGGGGCATTATTTCAACATAGAATATTTCATCCCTTTGAGAAGGTAGATAATTTAAAAACACATCATGGTAGCTTTGTGATTATTTAAGTGTCTTAAATAGGCTACATTTTCCCAGATTTCCAATGCAATCGTTTTTATCCATATTTTCATTTTCATTTAAAAATTCTAGAATATGAGATGGAAACTTCATAGATGTTTTTACACTTTAATGGACACTACAAGTTCATAGCTGGTCTTATCCTTTGAACCGAATGTACACAGTAGCCTTTGAGTAAATGTAACAGTGTGTTTTCAAAATTAAATGGTTTTTATAGAACAAAACAGCCTTTCTACTAAAATTGTGACCACCTGAGATGTTAGTCGGCTTTGCTTACCATGGTTCTTCTGAATGGAATAGCATGATACTAGTACTGGAGTTTCTTAAATAATAGCATTTATTTGTCTCCTTCTCAATAGAAATTTGCAGTGAACACCTCTGGAGGTTGTAGTTCTAATAAGCTTTCTTTCATTAGGTAACTTTACTGCAGATTTGTTGGTGTATGGGCAGAAGAGAGGATCTGCAGGATCTCAGTCTTCCTTATTCTTTCCCTCCCTCTATCTTCTTCCCCACCCCTCAACCTTCTCCACTGCCTAATCCTATCTCGACTCCTTTTATGTCTCCTTCCACACTAGATAATATCTATGACACAGGCCTGAGAACCTCCTAGTGTGCTAGGCAACTGTGCAGTTTTCAGGGGGGCCAGTAGGAAGCAGGTGGCTTTTCAATATGCAGCACTCTTTTAAACATACAAAAGAAGAAAGCACATGTTTCTTCAGAGATGATGCCTATTACAATGATGATTTCATAGCTAACATTAGCTCACATTTACTGAGCACTTACTATGTGCAAGGCACAAGGTGCTTTGTATAATTTTACATATTTCTTATAATGACATTGCTATGAACTGAATTGTGTCCATCCAAATTCATATGTTGAAGCCCTAACCCCCAATGTGATTGTATTTGGAACATTTGCAGAAGTGATTAAGATTAAATGAGGTCATATGGGTAGGGCCCTGATCCGATAGAATTAGTGTCCTTATAAAAAGAGGCAGAGAGGGCTCACTCTTTCTCCACCTTGTGAGGACACAGCAAGAAAGTGGCCCTTGGCACACCAGGAAGAGGGCCCTCACAAGAAACCGATCCTGCCAGACCTTGATCTTGGACTTCGAGCCTCCAGAATTGTGAGGAAATAAATTTCTGTTGTTTCAACCACTCAGTCTATGATATTGTGTTATGGCAGCCTGAGTTGACTAAAACAAGACTTCATTGGATTCCTTTTTTGTAGGTTAAGAAACGGAGGCTCAGATTGTTGAGTTAGAGGATTCTGGCAGTGTTCTAACCCTGCTTTTAACCTCTCTGTCTTTTCCAGCTCAGGGTGAGATTTTTGGAGGCTGCTTTGCAGTTTTTTCCTCACCACACATGTGCTTCCATTTCTCCTCCTATTTTTCTAGCATTTCTTAAGAATTATTCTCTCTCAGTACTAAGCACTCTTGATTTTCTATTTCTTCCCAAACCCTATTCCCATCCCCATGCAAACATTTTGTTACTGTTTTATGTCCTCTCTCATCTCTTCAAAATGTTTTCTGAAAACTGTTTCCTCTCTCAGACTCTGAGGCTTTTTCTCACTTAATCAAGCGTATCTTTCTGCATCCCTTATTACAATGTTGTTTCCTCATTGTTTCTACTCGGATAAACATCTCCTGAAAAACATTGTTTTTTTATTTTTATTTCTTCTGCAACTTTGGTAAAGTTCATGGTGATCTGAAGGCAAAAAGTAATGAGAAAAAAGGAAGATAATTCGTCATTTTCCTGAGTCAAGATTTACTATTCAGTTCTTAAAGAATTTAAAGATGATTTATTTTGGGTTATCGCTAAAAAGTATTCCACCTGTTTCTGTGCTATTTTAATTATGAAGTAGTTCTTTCAGATTTCGAATTCTCCACCGGTGGGAGTGCAAATGTCCCTGTAGCTTATTGAACTGCCGAAATCAAGACACACAGCAATGAGCAATAGATCCATTTTTAGTCTTGAATACCCAGGGCCATCCTGTTGTTTACATTACTCATCTCTCATGTACAAGAAGAATAAAGATATTCCCCATAGACCTCCCATTTTACCAATTTGTGAGTCATTTTTACTTTCCTACTCCCTTACCTAAACCTGTACTAAATCATCAGGTCTTAGAGGTAAAACTTCTTAAATACTGTATCTCTTGGAATCAGTCTTCTTGTCTCAGTCCCCTGTTGTTATTTCAGGCCCTCTTTTTGCTGACTTGCTGCTCTCCTCTTGCTTATAGCCCTTCCATGACATCCCCTTGAACAAGGAATAACAAATGTACACAGCAGGGCACACACGGTCTTTTAGGCTTTAGTTCTTGCCTATAAATTCAATCTTAATCATATCACCTGTCTTTTTTCTGGTTTCATCCTATGTTTGAAAAATTTGAACGATTGATGCATTCTGCATGCATTGCCAACTATGTGCAGACCCTTTGCTAGACACTGGGGATAAAATGGTAATCAAGATAGTTATGGTCTTGTCCTCCTGGAATGTGCAATCTATGGGAAATATCGATAAGTTACACTAGAGTGTATTGAGGTTACACCAGAGTGTATTGAGCTCTACAGTAGGGAAGTATGGGGTGCTATCAGGGAACATAGAAGTGACACCCAACTCAGACTTAGAAGGGTCAAAGAAGACATGTTTTATCCAAGTCAAGACCTGAGGGTTGAGAAAGTGCTATTCAGGTCCAACGGAGGCTTAGGAGTTGAGGGAAAGGAGTACAGTATCAGGCAAAGAGAACATAATTTGCAAAGGTGAGGAAGAGCGTGTAATTCATATTCAGAGAACAGTAAGTACGTAGGTCACTGAGGCTACAGCAGAAGTGGCTGAGGGAGCTGTGTTGCAAGATGAAAGTGGAGAGAAGCTGAAGTTTCTTTAACAATCAGGCTCTTTTAAGCCATCACTCATGCTGTCCCTCTGCTTGATATGTCCTTTCCCCTCCTGTCTACCCAGTAGCCTCCTACTCATTCTTAGGCTCAACTCAACCATCATCTCCCCTGAAAAGTTTTCCCTGACCTGGCTCAGGGATATAATTTTTATCTAACATGTACTTTAACACATATCTAACACATCACTCATATCACTGAATCTGTCTCTACCACTAGTGGGTCAGCTCCTGGAGGGCAAAGTTGGTAATTTATTTATCTTTGTATCTTCTTTGTTTTAGCAAAGGACCTATTATAAAATGGATGCTCAATCTGGAACATTTGCTAATGACATGCTTTTGAAAAATATCCTATTTTTCTCATGGGCAATAGAACATTTTGTTTCATTCCAGTCTTGGCCTCAGGTTGTATAGGTGTGTATCACCTTACTTGAACATATCCCTTAATATATGGAGCTAGGAAACTGCTTAGCAGAGTTATGTTTATTTGATTCCACAGGTTTACATAAAACAGGCATGACTCCCAGGAGGAATGCGATCAGGGTTCCAAACTCTGCTTTGAAGATTGAGTTTATTAGGAGGATTGAACAATGTTCCAGGGAGAAGCGGGCATGTCAAGTGTCCTCTGTACTGAGAGTCAATGGTTGAAGCCCAAAGGTGGAAGAGTTGCTACTGGTTTCTCATGGTAGTTGATACCAGAATCTATCCTGGCCTGACTCTCTGCGTAGCAGCCTTAGATCTAAGAAAAGTGGCTGATATCCAGGCTGGTCTTGGGATGAAGTGTTCTTGACTGATTATAATATCAAAGAAAGACTCTATCACCTTCACATTTAAGAGAATAGCATGCTTGGGACTAACTGGCAGAGCCCTGTCTCTCTGATGAGGGCAGTGAGCAAGTCAGGGGGTTGTGCCACAAAGTGGGTGGCCCACCTGTGGCTTTTTTTTTTTTTTAAATCAGAAAACCTCCTGGCTAGAAGTGGTAATAGCTGAGACACCAGGATGAGCAGAGGCAAATGCCTCTGTCAGAAATAAATCTCAATAGGCTCACCAGGTTGTGCAGCCGATCTGGATGGTCGTTTACTACCTCACTTAGTCAAGAATATTTATTGAGGATCTACTATATGCCAGGCATTTCTCTAAGAGTTTAGGATCTGAAAGTAAAATGGCAGGCAAAATGTTTACCCACATGGAGCCTATTTTCTAGAAATAAATATATATAAAGTATTATTTCAGGTAAAGACATCTGTCATGAAGAAAAGAAAGTAGGGTAAGTTAGCTGGGTGTTATCGAGTGTGTGGGTGTGGGGGGTGTTTGGGATGGGGTGGTCAGGGAGTACCTTTCTGAGGGAAAGATATTGAGCAGAAAATGGAATGAAGTGACGTAGAAGCCACACAGCCCTGGCCCCGAGGGAAGAGTCTGCGGCCAGGAGGCAGCACCAGCCCGAGGGCAGGACGAGGTGGGTGCATTGAGGAGCCCGAGGGCAAGTGGGAAAGCGGTGGAGGTAACGTTGGAGTGGAGAAACAGGTGACTGATCCTGAAGGGCCACGCAGGTCCTGAAAACACCTGCAGCTTTTGAGATTCAGGTTTCTAAACCCTCACTGCACTGTAACTGATGACAGCAGGGGCAGGAAGCTTGCATTGGTCCAAGCAAGACAAGAAAAAAGAGCCACTCACGCGGACTAAGGTGGGAGCTGTGGGGATGGTGAGAAGTGATTGGATTTAGGATACATTCTGGAAGTGGCGCCAACAGGGATGGATTAGTTAGAGGTTGTGGGGAAAAGACAAGAATCAAGATACGGTGGTGAGAGCCAGCGAGGTATCTCTGCAGGGCTGTGACCTTTGGGTAGTGCCACCTGAATGACTTTATTGCTCATTTTTTAACTGAGCATCCAAGAAAGATGCCCTTTGAGTCTCTGCCCATCGAACCCTGAGCTATGGATTGCTACAGCAGGGCCCAGTCCCGATGTACTAGTCTCCAGCTGCACTAGCTTCTAGCACCTACAGCTTCCAAGGTGGATTTCTACGAGCCAGCAGCAAGGACAACTGACCCTTCTAGGATTTGTACACATACCAATGTTAGTGAAAGCTTAGAGAAAGAGGGACTTGTTGCTCACGCAGGCAAGCAGGAGCCCATACATGCTGCACTTTGGGGTAGTGCTGTTTTTCCTCAAGGTGGTAAAACCTGGACATGCTAGTTCCACAATATTGCACTCATGCACTGGAAAATACCCTGGATGGGTGAGGTACAAGGCAGTGAGCTGAGAAAGCTTTAAAACAAACAAAACGAACAAACAAACAACCAAACGAAGCCAAACCCAAACAAAACCATTGGCATATAGCAGCAGAATCTCAGCAGAGAATGGCCAGTGGACTGAACATGTTGGCTTTACTGAAAAACCTCTATGCCCTTGTTTTTGTTTGTTTGTTTGTTTCCCTTTCCCCTGAATATATTTAAAGGTTTTGAGTCTTCCCAGTGCCTCCCAAATATGTGGTTCTTTTTCCATGGACTGACTGCTGCCCACCCTAATGTTTTCCTTTCTCTGGATCTGCAGGCATGACTCAAAGTAGAAGATGTACTGTAAAGGTTCATGTTTCTACAGGTTGAGACTGAATTGTTGAATTAGGGTGGATACTTCTCACATTATCTCCTTTTGCTTCCTCTACCCAGTGCCAAGGAGAGAGTTGTGGGTACAGGCACTCAGTCATTGGTTGGTTGTAAGGACAAACGAAGCTGCAGTCATTCAGCCTCTTCATCTGGGTTACAATGGACTATGCTGTTGGGTGAGCCCTATCTTCAATTATTTCATTAATTAAGATTATGCATGAATCTCTCCATTCTCTATTTGTTTATCACTTTCAAAGACTGATCTTTCTAATGTCATGAATGTGGTTATGAACCAACAAAAAATGATGACAAGTGCAGCAACAGTTTTGTGGTGCATTTTAATTGAAGATTTATGTGTGGGGGGTAGTAGTGAGGAAGATTGGGGAAGGGATTTCTTTCCCCCCCCAACTGAACTTTAAACCAAATCAATGCAAGAAAGTAGCTCATCTCTGGAAGTTTACATTCCTAAATATTTTATGTGGAGATTCTCATTGTTTTGGTAATGGTATTAGTTGTCTATTACTTCATAACAACTTGCCCCAAAATTTAGTGTTAAAAAAACACACATTTATAATCTCAGTTTCTGTACATCATAAATCTGGGTGTGACTTCATGGGCCCCCAGCCTCAGAGTCTCTCACATGCTGCAATCAAAGTGTTTGCTAAGGCTTTGCTCATTTCAAAGCTAACTTGGGGAGGATCCACTCCCAGGCTCACTCACATGGTTGTAGGCAGGCTCGTGGAAGCTGTTGGCCGGAGACACCAGTTTTCTGCCCCATGGACTTCTTGATGGAGCTATGCACAGCATGGCCACTTGCTTCCCTAAATCCGGGCTCTGAGGGCTAGTGAGCAGCAGCAGGCAAAGTGGAAGTCACATTTCTTTCTGTAACCGAATCTCAGGAGTGATACCCATCACTTTTCCTGTATTCTATTCATTAGAATCCAGTCACTAAGTCCAGCCCAGTCAAGGAAGGGGATAACACAAGGGCATGAATATCAGGAGAGGGGGATCACTGGGAGCTGTTATAGAATCTCCCGATCACACTAATTTATTAATTCATAAGTAAATATTTAGTTTAGACACTGGATGAAAAGCCTTGCTCTGTGGACTGGGGTTTCAGATGGGCTCAAAATGCAAGGAAGTATACAATGTGCTTAGTTCCTCAAAATGTGATTTGCAATCTATCCAGGAAGAAACATTTATACTTTAAAAATATCCTGCAGTAGCATGTCAGTATATAGTAAGTGCTCAGAGAGTTGTGAGGGTGGGGACTCACTGTAGAGACAATTTAGGAATTGTATCTGATCTCAGAGAGAGGCACGCTTCCATTACAAAGCTGCTACAGAGTGAGACGCATCAACAGATGACCATAGGAAATCCATCTGGAACCAAGCTAACCAGCTTTATTCCTTTCTGAAATATGCCAGGATGCTCTCAGAGTCTTGCTCCAATAGTTTCCCTCCTGTGCACCGCCCCCCGCCCCAACAAATGGTTGGGAGCAAAGGAGAGAAAAGATGAGGGAAATAGGACTGAACAGTTCTTACAGTGTGACTTTTTTCTGATTTTGTTTCTGGAACTTTCTGAGACCATTTGCTGTGGAGCTCTTGTACATCCTTTCTGTTTGCAACTGGAAAGTGAATGATGATTAGATTCATAGGTTTTTTTGGTTGTTGTTTTGGTTTGGTTTTGTTGTCTGTCAGGGGCTAGCTTCTCATTTTGTTGATGAAGAAAACAAGGTCCTGAGAAGTTCAATGACTTGCTCAGGTTCACACAAACTGAGAAGCAGGTGCAGATTCTCTAGCACCCAAACCACTGCTCTTTCAATGGCATCCCACTGCCTTCCACCTACTGTGCGAACACAGTAGACTGCACCTGGACTTCTTGTTCCTCACATTAGGTCTCAGTGAAAGTCCAGTGACAAGAGTTGTCCTTACATCAAATGCGAGGGGCCCAGTCAGTTTTGGAAGGGGACTCTTTTATTTGCTCATACCAAATAGTATTAGTTCAGTTTGTTGATAGCAAAATATGCACTAAATATCATTTATTTCACTGAGATTTAGGCTTCCTCTTTCAATGGAATAATCAATGAAGAAAATTAAATACATTTTGGTAATATCCGTTTGCCACTGTGGAAACATGGGAGTATTAGAAATTGAAATGCTACTTGAATTTGAGTTTCAAAAGAAAACCGGTTTGCACGTAGCAGTGATAGAAGTTCATGGAGACATTCTAATATGTAACACTTTCTTGGAGCAGATGTGTGTTTCTGATGAGCTTATATACCAAAATGCCACTATAGGGAGAAAAAAAACTTTTTAATTGAAGATTTAAGAAATAGAGCCACTATTAAATCTAAATTTTAAGTTTATATTTACATATGAGTTTAACACATTAAGTTTTTTTTATCTCAAATCTTGAACTTCTTGTGTATTTTGCAGGAGATGTCTTCCAGACACAGACAGGAAATGAAATTGCCTCACCTCTTAACCATCTCTTTATCCTCTCCTCACTTTTTTTTCCTTCTCCTTAATTTTAAAAATTTATAGTGCTATCCTGAACTTTCATAAACAGTAATAATACTGCAGAAAGCAATAATGCTATGTTAGATGCTGTGATTTTTTTTTTAATAAAAATGATATACCATCTCTTTCTAACAGAAATCTCAAATCAAAAATTAAAATATGGTTAAGTATTACAGATGATGTTGATCTGTGTGTCATTACTTTGTGAAGACCAAATTTTTTTTAGAAGAGTAATAGTCGGTTCAATTTTGCTGTGACAGAGTGTCTGTGGTGAAACTGTTGAGCGAATCTGGTAACTTGAAATTTAATGAAGACTTGTGGCTGTAGTTGTACTGCCTTAGGAAACAACAAAACCCTTTATGAGCATCTGTTAAGTCCCAGAAAGAACTTAAGTATTTTCAGAACCTTTTCAGTGTGGGATGTTTTCAATGTTTTCAAGGCATTATCTTATGGCACCCCTGAAGTCTTCTGTAAGATATGTTTATCTTTTCCATCTCACAGAAAGAAGAGGAAATCTTACATTAGAAAAATAGCATCACTTACTCATGGTCACACAGTCACTGGGATTGGATTCTAGGTTATCTGTGTCCAAAGCCAGTGCTTTGTCACTTAAATACTTTTGGGAAGGTGATGGGGGTGTCAATACACGAGAAATACACAAAAAGCACTCACTGCCAAATACACAAGTGAACAAACACAGCGTGGACCAAGTGAAGTGTTCTTTTCACTTGCCAGTTCTTCTAGACCCTTTGACATCCCTTCATCTCACTCCACTTTTCCATATTGGTAAGTTTGCTGCCTTTTCCCATTTAGTTTGGACTGTCCTTTATCTTCTCTTCTGCCTTTTGAAATTCTAAGCATTGTTTATGGCCCATCTCAGACATCGTTCATCCGTTTGGTAGTCTTTTTTGATTTGTATTGAATGTTTCCCTCCTTAGCCTTGGCTCCTCCAAACAATGTCATCTATACCTGACTCTGGATGCTTTTACCATATAGTGATCTGTGTTAGAATTATTCATGTTCATATCTGTCCTTGCTTAGGAGAGTCAGCTTCATTAGAGCAGAGAATGTGGTCTGTTTTTTCTGTTTTTTCTAGGGGCTTGTACATAGGAGGGATAGGTATACGTGGTCTGAATTTAAATATTAATAAGAACAATTTATGGCAATTATAAACCAAGAAATGACAAACTTACCTTCACCTGCTTGGGCAGGAGGATTCTGAACCCTATGGTATCTTCTGGATAATCAAGTGGCAATTACTAGGCAGAGGGGACTGGCAGCCACAAGCGAAAGAGCCAAAGTGAGAGGTGGTGGTAGTGATAGAAAGCAGAGGTGCTGAGGTTCCCTTTACAAGCACTCATTCTGCTTCAATTGCCTGATTTTGTATGCATTTCGCCTGCTGGACTGAAAACTCCATTAGATCGTTCCCCATCGTGCCTCAGCGGCTAGCACAGTGCAGGAACAGGGGAGGAGGGTATAAATCGTTGTTGACTGAATGGCTAATACATGACAGTTGAGTCTCTCACAATAAGAGTAGAAAAGCGGAACACATGCTATGTACAGATTGTTTATTCACTGATGATGGTCTCTGCATAGTGTTTTGATTTTTAGTGTGTGTTTTTGTAAATTTGGATGGATTACGCCTTTGTAAATTTTGCGTTTTTTCCCCCTTCCATATGCCTTTCTGTTTTTAGTTACCTTTATTTACTGCCAAAACAAAATAAATACAACAGCTGCCTCCACTCGTATTGCCTTTGGTATTGTTTTACGATCTCCCATCTCTTTTAAATACATCCTAAATACGTTTCTGCGGGGGAGGCAGGACTCTGCAGAGAAACCAGACGCGTCAGTCAGTTCTGTCTTAGCACAAGAATGTACTCTGAAATGTCTAGTGGTGGGACTAGCTTACCTCAGTTCTTTCCCAAAGATTCTTTGCATACTAAGTGTCTTCTTCAACACCATTCTAATTATTCATTATTTGCTCAGTTTAAAATAAAATCATTAGGGAGATTTTCCTCTCAGGAATAGATATTAATTGGACCCATCTCTCTTCTTTTTTTCTTTTTGAACGAGGGTATCTCTAAACCTAAGTGGAAACTTTTATTTAAAATATCTTAGATGTAAGAGATTTAAATGTATTTAAAAGGGGCTAATTAAAAAATTTAATTTGTACCCTCTCAAAGGAAATAAACTACAGCATATGTGACTTCATTAGTGACTTTACCACAGAGATAAAAGCCAAAATACTCAGTAGGGAAAACTTAATGATTAATTAATTTACCCTTAAATTGTTTGTTAATGGGTATTACATACTCATGAAACATATCTTCTATGTATTTTCTGAATTGTTGTCTTAGGGAAAAGGCAAGATGTTATTTATAGTAAACCAAACCTTGTCAACTCTGGGTAAGGCAGCCAGAGTCTCTTCTCTCTTGCACATCCCAGAATAGTTCTCTTGATTTTCCCAGATCATGAGAAGTGAAGAAAACTCTAACTAGATGTCAAAATTTATGTAGGAATTCAGGATGGGGTCGATTTTGACACGATGACTATAATTGTAAAAACCAATCAAATGTATATGTGCAAGAAAATTAGTTAAAAGCATAAAGAGGCAACCCCATGGTTTCTTCTAGACTGATTGTATTTTCATCCAGAAAATCAATGTTTCCTAATATTTACGATCACAAAGAAATCAACCACAAAGTAAAACTAAAATTTAATAAAGTTTGATTTATTCTTTTATGACATTTTTGTTAGCTTTTCTAAGTGGACACTGAAGTACAGTTAAATGCAATTCACGTATTGCATGTTGTCTTTGTATTTATTTAGCTTAATAGATTCAAATACCGCCTGTGCCACATATCTGTGAACAATTTCCAAATTTTCATGTCTGGCCTGGACTTTCTCTTGCACTCCAGACTTGTATGTCCACCTGCACTGTTGGCTTATTTACTTTGTGTATGATAGATATCTCAAACTTCACATGTCTGAAACTGAACTCCTGATCTTCCCTACCCTCACCCCTATTTTCAAAGCCTTCATCACCTCAGTTAATCACAACTCTATCCTTCTAGTTGCCCAGGCCAGAAACTTGACAGTTACCTTTGACCTTTCCCTTTCTTCCCTTAACGTACCGGGCTTCAGAATACACACAGAATCTGACCACTTCTTACCACCTCATGCTACCGGTCAGATCTGAGCCTCTATCATTTCTTGCCTGGATTTACTGCAAGAGCCTCTGGGTGGTCTCTCTGCTTCAAACTTTGCCTTCCTATAGTCTATTCTATTCTGAATATAGCAGCCAGACTGATCCTTTAAAAATGAAGATTTATCATGTCACTCCTCTGCTCAAAAATTTCAATAATCTCTCCATTTCATTCGGAGTAAATGCTGAGGTCCTTATAATGGTTATGAAAGCTCTGCATGGTCTGGTCTTGCGTTTGCTCCCTGATGTTATCTCCAACTACTTTACTGGTTCACACAGCTCCAGCCGTACTGGCTTTCTTGCTGTTCCTGGAAAATGACTCTGCCTGGAAAATTCTTCCTTCAGCACTCACATGGCTCACTCCCTCTCCTCCTTCAAGTCTTTTCTCAAATGTTAACCTATTAAAAAGGCCTTCCCTGAAGCCCTTTTGGAAATTACCACCTGGGCTCCTAGAGTGGAAACAGTCTATCTTGTGTCTGCATCCATGGATTCTGTTCCTGTTCTGGACAAAGCATTTATTCTTTCTAGGTCTCAGTTTTCCCACTATAAATTTAGGGGTATAAGCGAAGTATTCCATAAAGCCCTTAGGGCTCTAAAATTTACAAAATTCTGTGAGACCAATTTGACCCTGCTGAATTGTAGTAGTTAGACTTGGGCTTGCAAGTGTATTATTAGTGAAGGCGATTCGGCTCCTGTATGAAGTATTAAAACATAGCATGGGATGCTTGCTAAAGCAAGTGTTACATTTCTGAAAGAAGTCTAATTTGAAAGTCTGTTTGTTTTTGTTGGTTCCAGTTCACTTTGGCTCACTGAATAATTGAGAAGCTTTGAAAAAGGAAATTGAATTCTCTGGGCCTTGGTTTCCTCATCCATAAAATGAGGATATTGCAGTAGATGATCTCCAAAATCCCTTCTAGATTTAGAATTCTCCCTTTACAGGAGGACAATCACGCACTTTGCCTCATAGTCAGGACTCCTCATTTAGTTTTATAAAATATTCATATGGAAGTTGATGACTAGGGACATAAACCCCCTTGGCTTTGTGTAGCATGATACCATTCCCACTGAATATAATTGTGGATATTTCTTATTATAGTTCTGTTCATAGGCTTAGTTATCTTACAGAGACTTCAGTTTAGAGAGAGTGTGAGTCTACGACACATACCTGTATATTTATTTACAGTGTTAGATAATTATGCAAAAACCAAAGTGGAATACATAAACACAGCAACTGTTTTGTTCCCAAGTGTCTGAAAACTTCTTGTGAGAATCAAAAGTATTGTTATACCTGACTATAGTGATCAAAAGATCATAGATATCTGAATATTTTAATGCAAATACTAGAATGTTTTTGAAGGGAAGGCCCTTCTCCAGTCTCACTTGCTCAATACTTTCAATTCTGAGAAAGATGTTTTCTGGTTTTCCTCACAAAGATTAATAGTGAATACTAAAGCATTAAGTTAATGAGTTTTTTTTCTTTATGAACACTACTTAAACATAATTATTAAACTATAACCTTAATGAGTGCTTAAAGACTATTTTTGTATAAAATTGACGCAAATGATATTTTTTAAGCAGTACCTTGGAGATATATGACTACTCATAGCTTCTGGGGTGTGATTATGTGATTAACCAGGATTATACAAAAAGGAAATTTTCTGGTTTTATTCTTCATGGAACTGAAGTGGCAGCTGAGAAATATAAAAGCAACTTCTGATGTAATTTTGGTACTTGGAGGCATAGGGTTTGGAAAATTACATTTCTATGACTTTCAAAATGTTTTTCAAGTGTTACCCAACAAATTCTCACAAAGTTCCTTTGAGAATAAAAACAGATGAGTGAGATGACCATTCTCCCCAGGGCAAAGCCGAGGCACCTGGAAAATGGAAGAGAAGACTCTCCAGAGCTACCTTTCTACATCTGATTTCCTATTGAGTCATGTGACTAATGTTCCTTGTTCATTCATTCCTTCATTTATCAGTCAGATATTGTTCCAAGTTAGGACTTGTTGGGGGCTTTAGAAATGTGATTGTCTGGATATCTATCAGGAACAATGCGCTCAAATGCCCAAGGATAAACCAGGGGGTCTTTAGTAACATTTGTACCTACTGTAGCTCTTTTTTCTTTTTGTGGCGATGATATTTGTGGAACTGTGAACCTAACTGAAATCACGTGTCACTACTCTTGGTGTTTACAGATGAGCAGAACAGCATCAGCTGCACTATAGAAACTTGACATAATGTTTTTCTCTTTATTACTAGGGAGGTTATTAAGATGACTAAAAGCTCACAAATAGTTGTACAGTCTGAGAAACACTTTTGGTTATGAATTCCCAGGATTTTAGCTAGAATTTAATTTTATTTCTTTTAAAATTCCTTTCTCCTTAAACAAGTTATTTTCCTTTCATACACACAAACACGTAATCTTGGAATTATGGAGTTTCTTCTTATTTTTGATCAATCATTCCATGTCATATTCTTGTCCCTTTTCTTCAATCCAGGAGGGGTCCCACCCAGAAACTTGAGGCATTCAATCCTGGTTTGCTGTAGCAAGCTACCATGTTCTTGGAAGGTCGCTTTCCCCAGGGGCTGGATGCTGCCTCTGTGCCCCATGTCTCCTGGTTCTTACTGCAAAGGGCAGACTTAGAAATGCCAACAGCTCCTCTAAAATGATTTAGTTACCTCTGTCTTAACTGCACCAAGACAAATTGATAGAGGGGAAAAAGCCTAATCCTTGAATGTCTTCAAGAAGATTTGGTTGCCATCATTTAAAAAAAAAGAAAAAGTTTTCCAAGCACAAGCTATGGGAACTAAGAATAACAAGGGAAATTGGAAACTCACTTACTCAGAAGGAAGAAAGGAAAAAGGAAAGAAATAAGCAAGGGAAGAAAGAGAAAAATAAGGAGACAGGGAAAGAGGAATGGAGAGAGAGAAGGTGACGTGGCTGTTGGTAACATTAGTCTCTGAACCCAGCTGGAATATTGTGTGACTCTCAGCTTCTGCATAATGAATAAAGGTTTTCCAAATGATATAGCTTTGGTTCCAAGAGGGAGGATGCCACGTTAGTGCTCATTCCTTCAGAACCACAGTATTGCAGACTGCACCACCTCACTGCCTGTTTTCCCTGCCTGCCAAAGAAGAAGGGGGTGGAGTTGCCTTTAATTATTAACCTTTAAAATGTCCTTTTTATTATTTGTAGTCACGACAAAAGGAAAACATATTCATACGTAATCTTTATTTTAGTTCTTTCCTTCAGCCTCTCCCTACTAAATCTTTTACCTGAACCCTAAATTTAATATATGTGTAGCTATTGGACCAAAGAGAGAGAAAGCAAACAAGGTCAGGTCCTGTGTGATACCCACCCCCTGGGAATGCACAGAGAGAAGTCCCTGGGAATGTCCTGTATCTACCTCCGGGGTAACTCTCATTGGCTGTATCAGAAGATAATGTCCCAAATGACTACATTTTATTTCAGTAGTTCCAAGCAGGCAACATGAAGTAAGGAATATTTATATTCCTTAATCATCTTTGAGCATTTTGCATAAAATTAATTAAAGTTTTTTTTTTAATCAGATCTAAAATGCTTTTTAAGGAGTTAGGTATAGTAAATGTTGAGAATGCAGACAAATTGATTTGAACTTTTATTTGAGTTCTCTCCTCTTAATTTTTTAATTGGATTAATTTTTAAAACTGTATGCCTCAGAATTTTTATATGTGAGACTTACCATGTGAATCTAAGCCATGACAATGATAACATGTCCTGTGTTCCTCATAACAGCCATACTAAAAGTAAGGAATTGAAGCTCTATTACCAAACTATAGGGGAAGAAAATTTCTCTCGGCATTTTTTTTTTACTGGTGAAACAGAGTATTGGCTTTTAGGGCTCAAGATCCACTATTTGAATATGAAAACCAGTGTTGAGCATTGTCCTGACATGTAAGAGGCATCTCATTTTTGTTTAATGGATAAATGCTGATTGGCATGATAGAGAATATAAAATCAAATGGATGTATGAGACATAGTTTGCCTGCTAGTTCTCAACGTCTGTCTTGAAAAACAGTAAGAAAAATGAGGTCGTTTATTATTTTTCTTGGAAATTCAAATTGACATGTGACTGAAATGATCATTATTCTGACACATAAGGCATAAGTGATCTCCCACTCCAGGTGATTAGGTTAGTGGCTACTTTTCATTTTTTCTGTCACATGTGTGTGACTAGAGAAATAGATAACGTGATCATTCAGGTTTTGGAACTATTTAGTTTCTGTGGTTTTAGAAGGATACAACTAGGTATAGTATGGTTAATGGTATAAACGCAGTCAGCAAGACATTTAAATATATCTTGAAATGAGCATATTCTGGGGATTATTTTAAGGCTATAATTGAAAGCTAGTGCCGGATCCTCAAGAGACTAAAGAAATTAGTGTTTGATAAAACACTGTGTAGTAAGTCATTTAGGCTTTTTCTTTGCTGGGGCAAGAAAGTATTTGACCTGACTACAATTTTTTATGAGGGCATTTCAGAGTCAAATTGCACAATGAGCTTATTCTGTAGGGGAAACTAGTAAGCATGATAAAGTGCTGCTACATATTTTACTCTATGTGGTGAATTTCTAATGCTAGATTATATAATGGAAGTCATTACTTAATGTATCTCTATTTACTAAGTCTTGAAAGTTCAAAATGAGACATAATTTTCTAGAAATGATCATTTACACCAATTGGAGTGAGTCGCCAGAAAAATAGACCATAAAGGAAAGGGCCAGGCAGACCTATGGGTTGAAATGAGGTTTGTGTCCAGGAGCTACTCATCTGTGAGCAGTGAGCATTGACAGAGGACCCAAGGTGAGAAAATCACTTCAGGGGAAAAGACTCAACTCAACTGAGTACAGTGAGGTGAGTTGGTCTGGGTTCCTGTGTGTCCCGTTTCCATCCAGAAAGAATGGAACAGACAATGAAGGAAAATCAACTAGACACGAACTTAAAGTCTAATGATCAAATAAATTCACAGGGAACCAAAAAGGGATGCTACCACTTAGATCCAAATATAAAGGGAAACACAGGCAGAGGTAGGACAATTAGGGTCAGGGCTCATAGGAGACAACAGACTTGTGTCTGGCCCCAAGGCACTGAAGTCACAGGAAAGCCTAGATTCTGAGGTAGGGGACCATTCGAATAGAGATGTATATGAATCCCCTGCTTAGAACATGGATTGGCCTCAGTTAAAAGACCTGAGCTTAAGGCACATCTGCTAGTTCCAGTCTTTCTTGGGATCAGGAATAGGGCGCTGGGCAGGGCATCATTATATGATTGATCATTATATAATCATCAAATATATTGACCTTCTATTAGACATTTACAATCTTTTTTTAAAAATTATTTATTTTAAAATTTATTATTAGCATGTTCATTTTTACAAATCATGATATTTCTTTATGCCCTTTGCCCAACCTATCACTTCCCAAACCCTCTCCCTCCCTCTGTCCCAATCTCTAGCATTCTCAGGATTGTTCCGTCCTTCTGGGAGTTCAACATATTGTTGTGGTATTTTCTTTCTTTCTTTCCTTCATTCCTTCTTCTTCCCTCCCCCCGCCTCTGCCCTCCCTTCCTTCCTATCAGCCAGTTATTTTTACCAAACACAGTATTGGCATTTTTAGCCATGTTGCTCAGTTTTTCTTGTAAGAAATAGCTTGTGTGTCTTTTCATCCTCGTTTATGTGCTCCAATACCACAAATATTAATACAGAAAATGTGTTGTCCTCCAAATCTATTTCCTAAGTTAATTTATTCATTCATTGGCTAAATATTTATTGGCTGACAACCATACACAAGATTTAATGATAGGGCCTGGGATATGATGTTAAGTGTGGGTTGAATTTTATTGTTTTGTTCACACAGTATCACTTCCTCCTCTCTTCTAGTAACCTTTTCATTTGTGGAAACTGTCTTTCCCCAATTCCAATTTCGGTAGGGCTCCTGTCACGTGGCCCTACTGGCCCAGGCCATAGGGCTGAGAATATGCTCTGGGACTGATTAATCACAGTAATTCTTTCCCTTGGCTAAGGGATTCATCCAAGCATTGGTTCCCAGAGCACTTGTTCAAACCCAGTCCCAGAGCACTGGTTCAAACCCAGTGTGCTCCACTGTCAGATTCTATACTTGGATGCCGAGAGAGACTCTTCCTTTTGTGATCATTAAATTGAGATGATGTAATCCGGAGCTATTTATGTGGATGTAAGCCACAGTCCATCCTCCTACCCCCAACAGGTTTTCTCCCAACACTTGCAGGAAGTATCTGCAGTGAGAAAGAAGATTTCTAATATATAGAGAGAAGCCTGGGTGTAAGTTGGAGAGACAGAGGTGAAGATGTGATAGAACACAGAAAATGAAGGGAGTTAGAAATAGAAGAAAACTAGCACATAGAGAGAAGCACAGATGAGGGACAGAGATGGAGAAAGAGAAAAAGAGGCTTTACAACTTCAAACGAGTTATCTGGAATGCCTGAATATATAGCCAATAAATTCCTTTTCAGCTTAAATGAGTTTCAGTAGGCTTTCTGTTACTTGCAACAAAAGGAGACCTGACTAATATTAAACAGACACATCCTTTGGCCTCAAGGAACATACAGTCTTCTGGGAAGACTCACAGTTAGGTAGGCAATACCCAGGAGGTGGAGAGGTGCTGTAGGTGGTGGGGCAGAGAAATGCAACTGCTGGGAGTGCACAGAAAAAGAAGATGACCATGCCAGGAAGGACATCCCAGAAGACATGTCATTTAAGCTGAGACTGAGCAACCTCCTCGGATAAGTGAAGAGTGAAGGGAGAGCTGCAGGCAGAGAGAACAGCACGCTTGAAGCTTCCAAGGCAAAAGAATGTAAAATGTGTTTGAGAAAAATGCAAGAAGTTCTGACTGTCTGCAAGGTGGTCAGCAAGAGAAGAGCACTGAGTGATGATGCTGGATAGGGAGGTGAAGCGCGGGTCCTGAGCAGCCTTATAGGCTACCTTAAGTGTTTTAATTAAACATCAGTCCAAGGGAAATGGGCATATCACTATTTATTCATTCACTTAGTTGACTTGTATTAAGCACAACTATCCCACAGACATTGTGCTGGAAATTCAAGACAGAACACAGTAGTTTTTCTTCAAAGACCCCACAGTCCTATGACTTTTCTTGGATTTATGTATCTAAAAAATTTCATAATTCAGTTTATTTTCTAGGTCCCTCATATTTTCTCTTCCATTACTTCATCAAAATAGTCAAGAGCAAAAATTAATATTCTTGTCAGATTACTAAAATATATTATGACTTTGACTTCTCAGTTTTGATTTAGTTTCTCCATCTAAAATAGGTTAAAATGGGTTTAGGTGGCTCCTTCAGTGAATGTGAGAATTTAGAAGGAGTACTTTATGTTAATGACTGACGTTCTTTCTTCCTTATTTTTAGTTTTTGTTGAATATTCTAGTTTATAAACTGAACAGTAAGCTGTCAAGTCTTATAGTTGGGTATACAGAAAAATAATATAAACTTCCATACACAATAGCCCCTAATCAATCTAGGAAGGTATATCAAATCCTTTATGTTATGTTAAAATGTGTTTACCAAATTGGTCAATCCAGATATTCTGACTGTGAAAGAAACCGCACATTAGTCAGTGGTATCGACAGAGGTGACAGTTAAGAATGACGTGTCCTGAATTAGTTATTTTTTTTTCAGATGAATATAGTAATATATTTGTTTGTGCAGAAATTCACATAGTTGATATAGGACTTCAACCTTTTTTCCTCTAAATCTGTATACTCTGGAGTAATGGATGTGAGGTTGGTGAATTAATCAGTGGTGAGGGTAAGATTGCGCAGATGAAATAATTCTACTTAACAACAGTCTCCTTATTGGCTCTTTTGTCTAATGGCAGTAGTGCTGAGAAGCAGAGCGGCTGCCATTACACCTCGACACAAGTGCTGTGCAGGGCTTGATTAGATGGAGGCCAGTCCTGCCATTCACTTCCATCTCAGACGCTCGTCTACTGAAGTGGTCAAATAATGACGACGATGCTGTTATTAATCTAAAAATCGTGTTGGCAATTTTTTTTTTTTTTTTAAGAATTGTAGGACTAGAAGGGACCTGGAAAGAGTTCGCTTATCTGGGATAGATAACCATTGATCCTGCTTTTTTAGTGTGTTCAGAAAAAGGCCATTTCTATCTTTTACCTGTAAAAAGTATTTCAGAATGTATTGCTCTGTACTGCCTTTAGAGATGTGCCTTTGTTTTGCTTGCTCATTTACTCTCTTATTCAGTAATTATGTTTATAGGGCCCAGTATGAACTAGGCAATGAGGCGGATGTGATTTTCAGCTTTCATGGAATTTATAATGCCATAAGGAGGAAGGGCAATAAAACAAGAAAGTATAACAAATGATGATATGTATCATAATAAGCAAAGTATAGAGGGCCACAGGAGTTCATAATGGGGACTTTGCTACCTGATCTAGGGGATTGGGGAAGGCTTGTTGGAGGAAGTGAGTTTTGAGTTTGAAGTTTAAAAAAAGACAATTTTCTAGGCAGAGGAACAACATGCATGAAGGCTGGAAGATAAAAGCTTCAGGCTATATTTCAAGATCTTGATTGCCTTGGGCATCAGTCTAAGGATGGACTTTTCTATGGGAGGTAGTATTCCCACATTTGCTTGTTTTTTGGGTCATGGCTCATCCTCATGATGCTGAAGATTTTGTGATCTAGTTAGGCTCCTTTCCATGCTTGTTGGCTGGTGGGATTTCATCAGAGGTCTGGGCCTGGGCTTGGATACAGCTTGGAAGGAAGGATGTGGGTAAAGCTCTATCTGGGGGACTGAGGTTGGGGCTGTTAGGATAAAAGGGCCCTAGCAGAGAAGAAGTAGTGATTAAGAGGGCTTTGACAACAAAATTCAGAAACTCAATTCTTCTATTCTAGAACCTATAACTTTGGGCAAGTTTACCCAACTTTACAATTTATTTCCTACAAACGTGGTATACATACACAATGGAATACTACCCTGCCGTAAAAAAGAATGAAATACTGTCATTTGCAGCAACATGGATGAACTTAGAGAAAACCATGTTAAGTGAAATAAGCCAGGCACAGAAAGAGAAATACCACATGTTCTCACTCAATAGTGTGAGTGAGAACAAAAAATAAACAAATAAATAAAAAAAGAAAGATAAAACAATCACAATAATATGTTGAACTTTCAAAAAGAAAGAACAGAACTGAGGCCACCAAAAGTGAGAGGGGTGGTAAGGGAGTAATTGGCAAGGGCCATGAAAAATGACTACATTGTATAATGTTGGATATTCTAATTATACTGATTTGAACATCTCGTATTACACACAGGTATTGATATTCAACTCTGTATACCACAGACATGTACAATCAACTATGTGACAGTAAAAAATACATTTAAAAAAGTACTTCATTAAAAAAAAATTTAACTTGGAAACAGTAACAAAAATTATCTTCCTTACAGATTTGTTCTGATGATTGAAAGAATTAATGAAGGAAACACCTTAGTATACTCTCAATAAATATGAATTGTTATTACTGTTTTTGTTATTATTATTCCTTTCTCATCTGATTCCTTGGGCCAGAAAAAGCCAGTTGAATCATAGTTACTGAAAAAGGCATCATTTCTTATTTTCTATTCTTTAGATTTATTTCAACATCATGATATGTTGTTCCCAGACGTTGATTTTACCATTCCAACAATGGGCTGTCCATAAGCTTCCAGGTGTATAGCTCTGATTTAAAACCTCTGTTTGTCATGACTTTGGGGGAATATTGGAATATTGGAAATCCCAAATCTAATTAGAATATGATAAGGCATGTATGATTCTGTATGATTCTGACAGCATAAGCCTGGAATATGGCTTTTCCCCGAGTATGAGAGAAGATGGGAACATGTCATTGAAGCTCTTTTAGTGGCATCTGTTTTTTAGACCTGGACCCTGTTTTCTCCGAATTGGGATTTAATGCATTATACATTTTTTTCTTCCTGAGGGAGAATAGTGAAAACAGACCTAAGCATACCATCATCGTGAAGTACTGATTGTTTAAATGGTAGAAAGGTCATGAAGCTATAGGAAGGGAGAACCACATGCTAGAATTACTAATTCTAAGGCCTGGCAGAAGATGAATAGGCTCTTATTTACACATACTGGTCCCAACTCTGAGACTACCAAAGATGAGGCACAAAAGTTCCCATTTCAAATTACCAGGCATCTCTAGCTAATGACAGTATTCAGCTATAGTGCATATGGCAGGTGAATGTTCCTCTCTCCGACATGTTCCTGCTATTATCCAGAGAGCTACTCTTGTTTTTCTTTTTGCCTTTTTTCTTGCTAAAATCACAGAGCTGAGCAAAGTAGTGGCAAACCATTGGGACCTGCTAATCAAATCTGAGAGACCAGGGCTCCAATCTAGGCTCATCATATGACTTAAGAGGCCCTCAATGACACGATCTGAAAAGTCCCTTCTAAAGCCTTTACAATGTGAGAATAATCTTCATTAAGTGCTACAGATTTCACAGAAAAAAAAATGGATTAGGCGCTTGTCACAGGAAAGATAATTAATGTGCTAGAGAGAAGTATAGGCAATAGAAAGAAAAATTTCTCCATAATAAGAAAAGAAAAAAACTTACTCCAGCCAGGGTGGATAATGATTAAATGTTAAGAAGCAGTTCCTGCTGGCTTGATTTTTACAATATAATTAAGAGAGAGAGAGAGGTGGGGTGAGAAGAGACACAACGCACACGCGCACACACACAAAAGGAAATAACACACACAAAATATAATTTCAGGATTAAAAGGTATATCAAAGATTTTTGTTTTTGTGTTAATATTTATTTATCTCTTCTTGATCTAAAAAGATGCCTTTTTAGATATCTTTTACTATGTTAAAGTCCTCTAAAACATCTTACCAAATTGCTTTTCAATATATTCTTGATCAAAATATTGTTGTAGGTGGGGGGATTATTTTGAAGTTATTTTCTAAGTTATTTTACATCTAAAATGTCTTAGACAGCAATCTTTGTCTACTGTTTAATTCCGTTATCTTGCTGCTCATAGTTCTTGTTGAAAATGGTGTTATTTTAGGTCCTGAAGAAAATGGTTCTTTGCCCCTTTTTTAATTTCCTCTTTTCCAGATAGTGGTACTTGGCTTTTTATCAAGGAATCAAATGCCCACCTCTAGGCCTGCTGGGACTTTTTCCAACCAACACATATTTCTTTCCTGAGAATGTGTAATCATTTGCAAGTGAGTACACAGCTGAAAACCTGTTGATTGAAAATGCTGGAAGAGCCAGCTCTTTTTTTGCGGTGCTAGATACATCTTGAACAAAAATAATTAATAGTTATGACTTGCTATTTATTTAATTATAATTGCCATAAAAATTCAAAAGTGGGAGGAAAGGAGATATTGTCCCTTTTTTAGGTAGGGTGTCATGTGATGTCTGCACCTTGGTGGGATTGTACTGAATTCAGAACAGAGTCCTGAGCTTTGTGTTTCAATTGAATTCTATCCAAATGAAACGTATAGTATATGATCATGATGTAAATTATTCCTCGTTAGACATTAAAAAATCTAAAAATGAATAATGTAGTATTGTCTCATAGTTTACTAGGGGAGACAGACACAAAAGATCTCAATGAAATGGTCACTGCACAGGATGTGTAGAACACAAAAGTGTGCGGAGAAGAAGCTCATAACTCTGCCTGGAGGTTGTGTGTTCATTCCAGTTTCACAGAGGAGGTGGTGCTGGAGTTGGTGCTTAAAGAATTGAGTAGGAATTCACCCTGCAGAAAAGTGGAAAAGGGCATTTCTCTGACATCAAATTTATCTGGTGAAACACAAATGTGATCATGACATTCTCTTGCTCCAAAGCATCCAATGAACTCACTTCACTTAAGAAAAAAGCCCACATACTTAGAACTCATTATTTTAACAGTGTGCCTCTCTATAAAGTTTTTCTGGTGTCTTCGAAGGCAGCTTTTATGCACAGAAAAGACTATGATTCTTTTAGATTTTTAAATTAATATTTGATTTATTACAGATACATCTTAATTCTTCCTCAATCTTTTACATTCAACTTAGACAACTTATTCCTCTATTGAAAATGTAATATATTTCAGCAATCACTTTCAAGTGGGTCTTTAAAACCTAATTAATTAAATTCATTGAAACATTTAAAATTGATTTGTAAATTTAAAGTACTTGATTTTTTAAGACCTTAAACTATCAATTAACAAATAACATCTTTCTAATTACTTAAGTAAATGTTAAGAAATACAATAAATTAAACTTTCAAATATGATGAAACAAGTTTTTTTAAACATGCCTTGGTACTATTTATAAACTTAGTAAAATTCTCTTATGCCTTTGAAATGAAAACAAAAAATTTAATAAATTGTACAATTTAACTGGGAATCACAGAAATAATCCATTGGATGCTCCAAAGTGCCAAATTCTCTTAGGCATTAAAGATATAAAAATACCAAATATATACGTATGCTCCTATATATAACTCCCAGATTAATAATACGGTTTTAGTTTACTTTATCGTGTATATATTTACTTCTAAATTTCCTGGCTTTATATGACACTCACCTGTTGTAGCAGAGACTGCTAGCTGCCCTGCGGTTTCTAGTTTCTTATTTTTCCTTAGTACTAGGATCTTGATTTCATTCAGGGCAGCAGTAGGCCAGATACATTACATTTTCCAAATTGTTTTGCATTTTAGAGGTGGCCATGAGACCAGCATCTGGTCAGTGAAATGGAAATGTTTTGTGTGACTTCTAGGAGGGCTGCCTAAAGGACATTTACTTATTTAGGAATCAGGTCCTTTTTATCTTTTTGCCTTTTCTTTTTCTTTCAGTTGCCATCTTGGACCATGAGGTGGCTTTGAAGATCAAAGCTGTAATACAAGATGGTGAAATAGAAAAATAGAAGGAACTTTTTTTTATTAGCATATTCCTTATTGCAAATCATGATTTTTCTTTATGCCATTTACCCAACCTATCCCTCCCCAAACCTTCTTCCTCCCACCCCCCATCTCTAGTAACCTTAGGTTTGTTCTCTCCTAGTAGAAGGAACCTGAGTCTTAGATAACCATAGACCTTTTATGCTAACTCTGAACTGCTTATTTGCAGTCTTCTTTTGAGAAAAAACAATGCTATTTTTGTTTATTTGTTACAAATAACCAAATCTAATCTGAGTCTGATCTACCCACCAAAAGGACAATTTTACCATTCCAAGCAATGTAAATTTTCTGTTTCAGTGCACTGTTCTTACTTATATATCAAGTATATGAATTACTTACATAATTGATGGCTTACATACTGAGTTTCTACTAAATGCTCGATCTTGAATATGTGACTTGACTCATGCCCATGACACTTAAGGACACACTGAATTAAGTGCATACTCAGCTTAACAGGGGCTCCCTGATTTATAAAGGGTCACTAGATTTAAGTTACCATATCTTCTAATTCTGAAATGTGATTTAAATCTGCAGTTTCCTATCCAAGTTGCTTCATTGTCTGACAGGATTCAAATAATATATTTACTCACTGATTCTACTCAAAATTCTTCCTGTCTAATGGGATAATAATTCTTTAAGATATTTAAATTATATCTTTGTGTCGTGAATATTTTTCACGGAATCTTAGACTTATTGTCAAATGCCAACCTATTTTTCTGGATGATCTCTTACCATCCTTCTAATACACTGTGCCTTGGCTCTGTGCTCCCCAGAGAGGATAAAACAGAAGAGTGGGCCTGTAAAATACACTGTAGAAAGAAAAAGGAGTAGAGGAGTCATATAAATGGAGGAAAGATCACATTCTTCTTTTGAAAATCCACACACACATTAGCACATTGAAGGCTCTGAAAGGTCCAGTAGTAAAGAAACCTATTTATCTTTTTTTGTCTTTTTTCCATGTCCGGCAACGGATCGCAACCCTCAGTGTTGCCCCCGTACCGGACCGGGGACCGGCAACGGGATCGCAAGCCTCAGTGTTGCTCCCGCGCCTCGCTCAGCCAGTGAGCGGGAACCGGTCTACACGTGGGATCCGAACCCTCGGACGGGAGCGCCGCCGCGCTTCCCAAGCGGCGCACTATCCAGTGCGCCACCGGGCCGGCCCTAAAGAAACCTATTTAATTTTAATCTGCCATTAACTAAATTTAAGCTCAAACTCCCTTTAGTTTCAAGAAATCTTAGTCTCAAGAAACCTGCAGAATTTAGCGGGAAATGCACTTCTAGTGGCATGAAACTCCTTGTTATTTCTCAAATGTCAATGCTTTGCTCTTCCATATGCCACTGCCTGAATTTCCTTTTGCTTTTCTCAGCTTGTTCTTCTCCCTCCTCTTTCAAAATCTAGATCCTGACTCACCTGCTCAAATGAAACCTCTGACTCCTCAGTGTTGGTCATTCCTTAATGTGGGCTCCAACAGCAGTGTGCACATGTCACGGCCTGGAGGACTAGTCCCCTGTGCTTTAGTTTTTGGTTTGCATTTTGATTCCTCAACCAGACTGGGAGCTTTCTGAAGACAGAGACCATCTATCACCGAGTTTGGTATCGCATGGATGTTGAATACAAAAATGTTTAATAAATGAAAGTTAAGGAAAACTAGACTGTTCAACTAAATAAACAAACATAGAAATATACAGATGCTGCTCGACTTACAATGTGGTTACATCCTGATAAATCCATTGTATGTTGAAAATATTGTAAGTTGAAAATGCTTTTAATACAACTAACTTACTGAACATCATAGCTTAGCCTCCTCTACCTTAAACGTGCTCAGAACTCATTTTAGCCTACAATTGGGCAAAGTAATCTACCACAAAGCCTATTTTATAATAAAGTTTTAAGTATCTTATGCAATTTATTAAATGCTGTACTGAAGTATCATTTCTACTGAATGTATATCACTTTTACTCCATTGTAAAGCCAAAAAATCATAAATGGAGCCATCATTAGTCAGGGACCATGAGTATATGGAATTCCTGCTTCATGCCAATCACTGTGCTGTGTACCTGAAATAAAACAGTGAATAAGAACAGGCATAATCTTTGCCCTCATGGAACTTATGGTTGAGAGAGAGAGAGAGAGAGAGAGAGACTAATTTTAAAAAATCAAAAAAATAAAAAGAAAAATGAATTCTTTGACAAGGAAGTTGGAAAAAGGAAGGTACAAGGTAATATATTAGTCAGCTAGGCCTGCCATAATAAAATCCCACAGTCTGGGTGACTTAAACAATAGACTTTTTTTCTCATAGTTGTCGATGGTAGAAGTCCAAGATCAAGGTGTTGGCTGGTTTGTTTGTTTGTTTTTCTGAGGCCTCTGTCCTTGGCTTGCAGATGGCTGACTTCTCTCTGTGTCTTCACATGGTCACTTCCTGTTCTGTGTGTTGTCTATGTTTAATCTCCTCTTCTTTTATGGACACCAGTCAAATTAGATTAGGGTCCACTCATATGATCTCATTTTACCTTAATTTCTTCTTTAAAATCTCTATCTCCAAACACATCCATATTCTGAAGTACTGGAGGTTAGGACTTCAATGTAAGAATTTTGGAAGGATGCAATTCAGCCCATAACAGGGTTATAAGAATTTATAGGATTTTACCAAATAATAGAGGTCAAGAATTGCTTCATGAGTGTTGAATGAACAGAGATGTGAGGGATAGAAATGAACAAGTGAACAAGGGGTAGAGTAAGGTATAGTTTGGGAGGAGAAAACAGTGAGAGCAAAGGTATGTGGTGGACAGGTGGGCATATAGCTGGGTTCCTACAGTGACAGAGTGCCTGGTGGGAAGATGGCCAGGAAGAAAAGTAGGGTGAGACCAGGAAGGGTCAGATAGGTTAGGGATTTTTGTTATATCCAAAACCAATTGAAATGCTTTGAATGGTTGAAACAAGGGGGGCATAGTCAGATTTGCATTTTGAAAATGTCACACTGGCTGCAGTTTGGAGAACAGATTGGAGGGGTTCCAGAATCAATGGGGGAAATAATATAGAGAAAAGAAAAGAAAAAGGCATAGGGCTGGGCTCGGAGGAGTGCTGACATTTCATGGCTAGGAAGAGAAGGTTGAGCTGATAAACAACTTTTTCGGGAAGTTGCTCTAAAAAAGATTAGTAGCTGAAGGAGGACATGGGTTTCAGATTTTTTTTTGTTTTGCTTTGTTTTGTTTTAATTGGAGAGACATGAGCATGTTTAAAAGTTGGCAGGCAGTCACTGTGGAAAACAGTTTGGTGGTTTCTCAATAAGTGAAATACAGAATTACTGTATGACCCAGCAATTCTTCTCCTAGATATATACTCCAAAGAATTGAATATAGGTCTCAAACAAAATAAGCACTTTTCACAGCAGCCAAAAGGTGGGAACAACCCAAATGTCCATCAGCTTATGAATGGATAAACAAAATATGGTATATCCATACATGGAATATTATTTATCCATAAAAAGGAATAAGGTGTTAATACATGCTACAACATAAAAGGACTTTGAAAATATGCAAAGTGAAAGAAGCCAGATGCAAAATGTTGCATTTTATCTGATTCTAGTTATATGACATATCCAGAATAGGTAAATCCAAAGAGCCAAAAAGCAGATTGGTGGTTTCAGAGGCTGCAGGGAAGTTAATGAGGCCTGACTGCTTAATGAGTATGGGGTTTTGTGTAGGGGTGATGACGGTGTTTTGGAAATAGATAGAAGTAAGGGGAAAAATTTTGATTAGAAGACTTCAAGTGAAAGGCAGAGAAAAGCCTTAATAAAGACTGATAGGTTTCTCATAATTTATGAAGAGATAGAATTAAAGCAAAAGTGGATAAATTTGCCTAAAATAAGTTTGTAGTCACTCTTTGATTGTAGCAAGAAGGAAGAAAGAGAGATGAGCAGGTATGGATGGCTTTGCTTGTGCATTTGCTACCAAGAAGTTGAGGAGAGCCTGTATCACAGCATCTATTTTCTCTATGAACTAACAGGTGAAATTACCATGTGCTGAGAGAAAAAGTGCTGAAGGATGGGTTAAAGGTCAAAGGTGAATTCTAAAAAATTTGAAAGTCATTGGAGAAAGTGAGAGAGTGTAGACCAGAGATAAATATTAAGGTAGCTAGAGCTGGTTAGGCTCAAAGCCTGTTTGATATTGGGCTTTTGAAGTTAAAAGGAACTAACTTATCTCTCATTTAATCTGATTTTTTTTCTCCTAGGTATGTTTAGCCACTCAGGTGCAGGCATGGAGAAAGAGTCGGATGACACAAGATTGGGATTTTGCTAGATTTACATGATGAAAAGACAGTACAGCAAGAGAGTTAAGATATTGTCAGGAGTGCTATTGAAACAATGAGCCATAAAATGAGGTTTTCTCAGGAAGGAAATAAGGAAAAAAGGTTGATTAAAGAGAAAATGGAGAGATCAATGCACTGGAAGTGCAGGTGTGATTGATAAAGGCGTACCCAATCAAGTAAGATAAACATAGGAGATGATGTGAGCGAGAAGGAGGTGCAACAGTGAGTGATTTCGCTTGTGAAACAGCAGTGATGACATGAATGGGGGGTGAAATGGAATGGAGAAGAACCCGGAAGAGGTCAAGAAACGGAAAGCTCAGGATGTTGGGCAGGTCCGTGGGTCATCTGAGCAGATAGTCAGATCAGTCAGGCCTTCAACAGGATGTGGGTGAAAACCAAGTTTGGGGGCTGGATGCCCAAGTTTTTGATTAAAAAGAGGGAATAATAGAATGTTGGCTTGGGTAAGGCGGGATGGTCAAAGAGTAGTAAAGCCAAATAGGATGAGTCTAATGAGCAGGATTTGAGAAGACAGGTTGGAAAAATATTGGTCTGGATGCAGTCACAGGAGTATTGAAGGTATTAACACTACCTCCTGGCCCTAGAATTGTTGAAACGTGAGATAAACAGTGACACATGAGTGTGTTGCAGAAAAATAGTGTCATTGAGGAACAGGTGCATTTTAATTCAAGAAGGATGAAGGAACAAACCCTTGAAAAAGGAGCTGAGTGTATTAAAAGGGTATCAAACAGGGACTGGTGGTCAAGAAAATAGAAACTATTTCATGTTTTTTATACTGTGGGAATTTAATTCAAGGTGTTGGTTACAATGATTTTGGCAGGACTGAAAGAACAAAAGCAGAGAGATAGAGTGGCTGAAGGATTGTAAAGGGACCAGTGGATTCTCAGAGATCAGAGGTTGCTAATACCTATTAGCCAGCCCTTGTGGTGTTGGGGAAACTGTCACAGCCAGTCCTGGACCCATCTCAGCCAGGGCTGGAACCACTAAGAATGTGCTGCTCTGGCTGAGTGACTGGAGTCCAGAAATCCCTGATCCCTGCTGCTGCCACCACCACAATTGCAAACAACTGCCACACCTTCAGATCCAGAAGCAAGAAACTGCCCCCTTCCTCCCACTTTCTGATCTCCTGCCATTGTCTTTCATTGGCAGAAGGAAGCCAGTTGGTGGAGGGGACTGCAAAAAAAGATGTTTGTGATCTCCCAGCCCCAGCAATGTAGTTCCAAGTGTAGAAGGGTAGGTGCGGGCTGAACGAAAGCATTGAAGAACTGGCAGGCGAGGGCTTGCCGATTATGGATAAGCTACTCTGGAGGGCACAGTGGAGGGTTTAGATGGTGGGGTGGAGATAGCAACTGGGCTGGGGCAAGGTAGGAAGGATAATGGGAAACGGCTCCTATCCTAACCCTCAGTTGAAGATCTGAGAAAATAGAAACAAATGGAAGAGAATTTTCTTAAGTTCCCACCACCACCTCTGCTAACCAACCCAGCCCTCCCTTCCCTCCTGTTACTACAGAGGAGCTCAGCTCATCATGCTCCTTAACCAAAGCCAGTCCCATCCCCCCTCCCCTACTCACGGACATCTCTCTAGCAGTTTCTGCATTCTCCAGCATCACATTTTTTCTTTCTCTATTCTACCATTCCCATCAGCATGCAATCATAGTGTCATTCCTTTCATAAATAAATAAATAATGTTAATAATAATAAAAGGAAAGAAACCCCTTTCCGGATTCCATTGTATACTATATCATAATAAATGGCAACAGTATCTCTTCAGTTGCTCCAGCCAACAACTTTGGGATCATCTTTGCTTTCTCTCTCTCTCACTGCCACCACCCCCTGTCATTCCCTGTCCCAGTCTATCCATTGGATCTTGGCAGCTCTGTCTTCAGGGCCCATCAAGAATCTCATTGCCTCTTACTATTTTATCACTTCTACTTTAGTTCGTTCTACACACAGCAGTCAGATGATCTTTTAAAAATAAGGTCACATCACTTCTTTGCTTAAGGCCATCCCAAACTTTCCCACATCATATAAGTTCCATTCATTCACCGGCAGGCCTCTACAGGATGCGCACTCTCTCCCCTTTGACTTTTCTTCCTTCAGACTGCTCTTCCCCTCCCTCACTCTGCTGCAGTCTCACTGGTGCCTCGCTGCTCTTGAAACATACTAGACATACCTCAGGGCCTTTGCAATGCTGCTTTCTCTGCCGGGATAGTCTTCCCACAGTTATCCACATGACTCACTCAGCACTCCCTTCAGGTTTCTGCTCAAACGTCATCTCTGTGAGGTCTTTTCTGACTAACCTGCATAGAGTAACAAATGCTCCCACCCTCTCAGCACCTATCACCATCTGCCACACCATCTACTTGTTTACTTCTCTCTGTCTTACCCAGTAGAAGGTAAGGTTCAGGAAGGCAGGGACTTTGCCTGTTTTGTTCTTTGCCACTTCTCTAGAACCCAAACACTGCCTAGGATGTTATAAGCATGGAATGCATATTGAATTGAATGAATACATTAAAGCATGAAGGACAGACAGACGAGTAGATTGAATTTTATGAGGAGGGCACTGTACTAGTTGCCTGGCTCTGGTCTTTAGCTTTGGACACTAGCTCTGTGATACCTTTGATACTTACAGGGATAAGGAAAACCTACAAACTCTCAGGGGAGGCCACTGTCACTTCATTCTGACCCCATGCTTTTCTACCTTGAGCCAAATGCACTCATATTTCTAGATGAAGCATTTTAATTTTAATTTTTGAAAAGTTGAGGATTGTGTCTGATTTATTTTCTTTATTTGCTCCTGAGAAAGAACATAAACAGTTAACACTGATGAAGAGGAATCTCTTAATTCAAGAAATGTTCTGCTTTTAAGTAAATTTCTTTTAGACGTGGCGATTGTCTTGGTTAAGAATATGGAAATCAAACTCCAAATTCTAGATCTTATGCAGGAAAATCTACACTTCTGAAACACTGATTTATATATGGTAGGAGTTTCTGAGGTACATGTTATTTTCCTAAAGCAGTGGACTTTTTGTTTTTTTAACCTCATAAAGGGCAGGATAATTTGTGCATCATTTTGAATTGTTTGGAAAATATATTTTTACATTTCCCCTTTTTTAATACTTCAGGTGCTTGTGAGTGAGTATTAGTGAATTCTCCCCATGTTCATTAAGGATGTGGGTTTGTGCCAGGGTGTCTGTGTTTCCTTGTCATATGCCTGCCTCCTCCTTCTTGGACACACTAGTGAGGAGCTGGAAGTGAAGGGGTGCAGGCGGAGAGAAGAAGGAAAGAGCAATAACAGAGATGGAAAGTATGCCTAAAGGCGGGACAGAGGTTGGAAGAAAGGCTGGAAGAAATCTGAGAGGCCAGCATTAGGGGCAGAGAACAGCTGTACTGCACATTGTTTTCCGACAAATCAGTTGAAATGCTTCATAAAAGTCCTCAACCCTTTCAGCAAATGCAGAAGGTTTTGTTTGTTTTCATTCTTTTTTTTTTTCTCCTGAAAAGTATAAAATAGGCTTGAGAAAGCAATGTTTAATTAAGGGAAAAACAATTCAGTTCCTGTGAATAAATTAATTTCCACCTTTAGGCAACTTGGCGGACTGTTTTCCTAAGCCCACTGGAAGACTCTGGAATATATAGTAGCTGATCTGATGAAAACAGATTAAAGTCTATGATTTTTAGAGGAATGGTCTGGAACATTTTTGGTCTTTGTAGTAAACCTGTTTTATATTGATGAAGCAAACCAAATCAGACAAATGTACACACTTGGCCAATTCAATTTTCAAGGGCATGTCACCCCAGTTGCAAGGTGACTTGCAAGTGGTAGTGATCTGGAGACCCAGAGTGAAGAGGATTTCTGGGAATCTGGCTTGATACGATTATTCAAGTTGCTCCTTTTACTTGACAGATTTGTCTAGTTCAAACCTAACATTTTGCTTTGTTTGCACTGTGGTGATATCTATATTCACTAAAGGAAATTTCGTCTGCTAAATGATTTTTGCTGATGATTGAGAAAAAAAATTTAAGTTGTTGCTCTGGTGCTTTCTGTCTTGCTAATTTTGGGAGGGGACATTAGGGAATTATGTAGTTTTTAAAACATGAAGGTTATGCTCGGTATAGTTGGGGGATATGATAATAAGTAGGACACAGAGAATATCTACTTAGGGGCAAAGGGATACAAGCAACCACAATGAAGGTCATACATCAAACATCTATATAAATAAGCCCAGCTGGAAGAACTTAATTAGATGCCAGTATTTGCTAGCTTTTGGAGGACGAGTAGCGTGGAAACGGACAAAGGGTGGGGAGTAGGTAGTCATCTCTGAAAAAAAAAATAGGAGGAAAATAGATTCGGCTGGTTCCAAGTTCATAAGGACATTATGTAGGAGAAAAAGTATCAAACAAGCAAACAAAAACAAAGAAGAAGATTTTAACTATATCATTAAAAGCTTTGAATTCCAGATTAAACAGTTGCTTGGAGAAAGGAAACCCATAGAAATATCTTCAGGAGGGAAATGAAATCAATAGTACATTGCAATGATTTCTGAATCTTAGCATACTATCTAGTATGTTTGATCAGTGGATAAGTTTGTTGCAAGGTTGACAGTATTAACTGGAGAAGGTTACACTGTTAATAACAAACAATCTAAGAAGTTATTAACAGTTACTTTTTAGATTGCATCTTTTAATTAATTAATAAGTTATTAGCAGATCTTTAATTGCCATCTTAGTGTTTCAACCTTAATTCAAAATACTGTAACAGAACATGAATCGAGTAAATATCAGTGTCAGTTTAAAAGCTAACACTGCACTCAACTATTAGGAAGCAAAATGTAACTAAACTTTAATTTCTGCTTTTAGGTAATCTTTTTACTTACCTAACCAATCTATGGCATTTGGGATACAAAAATAAGGTCATATTTCATTTCATAATCTGCATTGACATCAACTGTTTCTTTGTACTGAAAGGGACTATTCCTTTTTTGTTTCTTTCTGATATTACTATGCATATTTGAACAAACAGGACAGAAACAGAAAATACGTGATGGTTTTCCCATGCCAGTGTAGGGTAGGATGATGGATTCCATTGACCTGTCTGTGCTTGTGGGCTCCGGTGGATGAGGGCTTGGGAGAGAGAAGGATCGGCTCCTCGTTTCTGAGCTCTTTTCCAGAGTGCTGTTCATGGTCCCAGACTCCTCCTCCTCCTCGATGGCCCAGTTTTAGACTTGCATTGCTGTCGCCATCAGTAACTGTTATCTCAGAACTTTCATAAGTGTCCATATTGAGTTTCATTGGCCTCTTGAACAGTTTCTTTAAAACTTGCCCTTGGGAATGTTAGCAGGGTTGGAAGCTGCCAAAAAAAAAAAAAAAAAAAAAAAAAAAAAAAAATCTGGATGTGTAAGAGGGAGGGAGAAGAAACTTAGCTTTGACAGTTCTTTCAGTTTATTATTATCTGGCCCTCTCCCCTCCTTCCCTCCCTCATCCCTTCCCACCTCCCTCCTCTTCCTTCTCCCCAGCCCCCACATTTTAGGGGAGAGCTGTAACTCCTCACACAATTTCCCTTCCTGCCCCTGTCTTGAAACACTTTGTTTCCCCCAAACCTGGACCAATGATGTTGTGTGTGTGTGTGTGTGTGTACGTGTGTGTGAGTGTGTGTGTATGTGTGTGTGAGTGTGTGTGTGTGTGTGTGTATGTGTGTGTGGTGGTAAGTGCTGCAGAAGGACTGAAAAGACAGCTGACTGTAGTCCCCTCCCCCAGGCCCGACTCTGGCATGAGTCCATTTCTACATTTTTTTTCTCCAGGTGGTCTTATGTGATGGGGGTGAACGAAAAGTTTTGCTAGTGCCATGAATTATACTTTTAATTTTCACAGGCTTTTTAGAACATTCTAGCCCTCTCAGTGAAGAATACGAATGGTCTCTGGGCTTGGAGGTTAGTGTCAGGGAAACAGTCCCCCCGGTCCCCCCCCGCCGTCCGGCCCCGGCGGGTGG
>NW_007726154.1:894656-940719 GCF_000696425.1 Galeopterus variegatus | reverse complement strand
GAAACACCCCCCCCCCCCCCCCCCCCCCCCCCCCCCGGGCAGTCTGCTTGTCTTTTCCCAGTGGAAGCTGCGGGGGCCCGCACAGGGGGAGATTCCATTTGTCTGAGCCGCAGAGGCTGAGTCACTTCCCAGGGAGTGCAGAGTTCAGCCCAGAGCAGCCAGCGACCCCCCTACCTTAAAGGCACAGCACAGGGATTCTGCTTATGGGAGGGGAAGGGTGCTACCAAGTGACTGGGCTTGTCCTCTATAATTCCCAGCTGTGCTGTTTATGTGGACGACCTTGGTAAACATAAATTCCAGAGAAAAGGCAATAGTTTACTCCAAATCCCCTTCATTTGAAAAGGGAGAAACATAGTAGACTTTACAAGCTCTTGTGAAACTGAGGTCACCTGCATCGTCCACATGGAGGATAAGAGTATTTAGTATGATGAAGGTTCTGATCCATACGGGGAGGAAAAATCATTTGCACATCACGATTTTTCCGCCTCCTTCATTCTCAACCCACTCACTTCATAAATTGACAACAGGTGGCATCAATCTCTCTTCAAAATATGTAAGACACGTGTAACCTGGGGGGGCTCAGGTTTTACCAGCTTGTCATTAACTTGAACACACCCAGATCTTAAAGTCCAAGACCCTCTTGTTCGACTGTAGGAAGCCCCTTGTTTTAGAAAATCCTACTCCATGTGCATTCCAGGGAGTGTTTGTATATGTTCATAAATCACTTTTTGTCCTTTCTTGCTGAGATGACCACTAAGCTAGAATCCAACAGCCTAGGGCCTGGACAGACCCAGAAGTGTGTTTTGCATCTGGTACTCTGCATCTTGGGCATTGTCACCCAGATTTGGACATGCAGCTCTGTCATCACTGGTGCTGGAGGCGCTAGAACTCAAGGACACTCCCACACAGCTAGAACTCTAGCACTGCCACTGTACCCTGCGGCCACTCCTGGCAAGTGGAAAGATGCCAGTTATTTTTGTGATCTGTTCAGTTAACGGGGAGGGGTGGGACAGATTATTTTCCTCTGTACCTGACAGGTTTTAGATACGTATAAAGAAGTAACTTATATTTAACATTTTTATTTGAGAAACTTTGATGTGTACATCAATTTACTAGCTATCACCTTTAAAACTCTCTGACATGCAGAAATTATCCGGTTGATTTATCATTGTCTTTTGAAGGTTGACTCATTTAGAAGTGACATGACATTTGCATTTGAAATCATTACTGTATTTATTTCATTGTTCTGAGCCTTTCCAAATAAATCTGTGTGTTTCTTTTGCAGGATAATTGCGAGAAAAATAATAATGGAACAACCATTTAGGGATAAATGGGTGATCCATAGTTCACAACTCTTTCAACTTTAATTTGCACAAACTCTGTTCAGAATAGCAAAGTGACCATGTTCCACCAAAGGGAAAATTATGCTCCAGTACTGTGTCTGGAGCAAGATTAACAATAGCAACCTTAAAAAACTTTAAAAACAGGCAGTGTAATTTTGCCAATGTTCCTTTACTCCTAATATTTTTAATGAAAAAAAATAATAAAACTGATCTTAAATGTAGGAAAAATAAAAATCTTCCTCATGAGGATAAATGTGTAGAAGTCAGGAAGGGCTGAGGCTGGTTGAAATTCTTCCATTTGTGATTTAGGATTAACATAAAGATGTGCACTACCCTGTGACTTTTAGAAGATGCTATTAATAACATTCTCGATAAATAGTATAGATATTGCATCCAAGGTATTTTTACTATCCTATACTTGACATCCAGTTAAATTACTACATGTAGAATTTAGGCTATCATTGATCAAAAAGAAAAGTTTGAAATAAAAACTGGAATGCTCTTCAAAAGTCCCAAAGGGTCACCACTGTTACTTATCTAAACTCAAAATATAGGAATAACAGACAGGCATTTAGTAAACTTTTACTGAGTGCCTGTTATTTATCAGATACTTTTCTGATTCTTTACATGAATTTAGTGTCTTATTCATTCCAACAGCTCCTGGAGGTAGTATTTTTACCATCTCCATTTTATGGATAAGGAAACAGGCAAGATTAGGAAGCTGGCCCCCAAACACAGAGCTAGTTAGTGGAAAGGCTGGGATAGAAACCCCAGCAGTCTGGCTTGAAAGCCTGAATTCTGAATCACCACGGGATGCCTTTTTGATGTGAGATGCTTGGAATGAGGAAAGTTCAGCAGAGAAAAGAACTAGAGGTCACAATAATCTCCTAACTGAGAAAGCAAGAAAGCTTTTCTTAGAGAACCAAAGACTTTGTACTGCACACTAACACCTTGTTTTACAGATGAAGAAACTGCAGCTAAGGCAGCTCAGATGACTTTCTTGAGGTTACTTACAGCTTGCTAATGGCAGAGGTGAAACTGGAGATGAAGTTGATTTAACTAGTATTTATTGTTCAAAGCACATTTTTAGGTATTGAAGATACAAATTGGATAAGGTCCCTGATGGTAGGAAGATTATGCTATGACCAGTACAGTGATTTGACATTAGACTAGACAACCAAGTGGAGCGCCCGTGTTCAAATGTTAGAAAATGGAATGAGTATGAACTGGAGAGAGGGGAAAAGCTTGATATCAGTTCTACCCATTTTTATAGATGAATTTACTAAGGTTGAGTGATATTAAATAGCATGTCTAATTCATAAGTGTTAGAGCCAAGCAAGATTCAAACCCCAATTTCCCTTTGCAATGGATAGAGTGGTATGTGTGTGTGCATGTGTGCATGTGCGTGCATGTGTTTGTGTGTAAGAAGGACATTGCAGCCTCCTGGTTAGGGAGGAGCTCTTTACACAAGTCACTAAAACTGGTTGGAGCAAGACATCTAGTCAGATTTTCTGATTTCCCAGAAACAGAGAGACTTACTTTTTACGGCAGAACATAAGACAGCCCAAAGTACCCTCACTTTTTTCTTCATTGTTGGTTTCCTTAGAAACTAAAAGTTACCAGTGACTATCTGGTTCAAGTTCTTCAGCTCTAGGTCAGGGAGCCTGTGATGTTAGGGAGCATCTTCCACTCTGGTGGTGGCTGCAGAGGAAGTGACTCAAACATCAGAGCTGGGGACAAGCATGCCACCTCCCAACATTTTTTTTTTTAAAGTTAATCATTTAAGTATGTAAAGATTCACTTTTCTCTGAAAGGCCAGGTCAGTTGGTCCACTTCTATGTAGCACCTTGGAGGGAATTAGTAAAAGGTGGCCCCTCTGGGTGGAATTATTAGAATAAGGTACCCATCTCTGGAGAAAATTTTAAAAGGCATCCCTCCCAAAGTACCTGCTTTTGGCTGACAAATTAGAAAAAGAAGCCCCATCTGGGTGGGGCAGCCCTGGATCAGGGCACTTGCATGGGTGGGCTGCTTCTTGAGGTTCTGGTCCTTTACACTTTGAGGAGCCACTTTCTACGGGGGTAAGGAATAGGAATTAGAGGGTGGGGTGCTTTTTTGCACTGTGAAAATTACTATAGGTCCTGTGGAAGTTTTCTCAGCATGGGAGACCCCATCATGCTGGTCTTTCTGAACCCACAGCTCACCCACCTCACTTTCAGAGCTAACGTGGCAGAGGTGGCTGGGAGATGGTTACTGGCTCAGGGCCTTGAAACACTGAGTAATTCCAAGGATGGCTGGAACTGATGGCGACATTCCAGATACTTCCACGTTGTCTGAAAGTATAAAAAAAAAACAACCCAAAAAACCCCCAAACTCCACCACCCAGCCCAAATTGTTAGAGGCAGATCTCTTGGCTCTGAAACAAGACCCATCCCTTTTATGGGAGGACATTGCTGGAAAGTTCCATCACAGAGGAAAGCCAGGGTCCTTTTTCTATTTTTTACAGAGTGGGAGGGACCAAGTCAAGGTTGGGGAATGAAGGGGGATGACTAAAGGGAACTGCACTGCTTTTTCCTGAAAATTCTGCATCTGCATTATCCCTCTTGGCTTATAAAGACAAGATATAAGCTTCCTTTCCGATCTCCTCCAACGAAGCAGTCGACCAATTTTAGGGAATTCCTGGTGCTGTGGACTTATGAAGGAGTCAAAAAACATGGAGTTTATGATTTCAGAGGGAACAAGACAAGATATATTGTGCACCAAATCCAAACGACAACCCAGCATGGCCAAGAAAAATAGGCCACTGCAGCTGAGCCCTGGCTGAATGTCTATTTCTTGGATAAGAGAAAGGTACAATCAAGAAAAAGGGAATCACAGCAAGATGTTATTGGAGTCAAACAGATTGACTGCCTGGAGTGACATCCCTGGCTGTATAGAGCCAGGAGGCCAGTGGTTGAGTCAGAGACATGAGAACATTTGAGGCATGGACTTAGAGTCCCAGTACCGATATTAAACTGAATTGCAGGTTTTATTGCAATTAAAATCTACTGCAAAGTTTTGAAAAATGGTATGATCGAATTATCAGAGCTGTACAGTTTCTATTTTAATCAGGACAGACCATAGGGACAGGGAGATGAGAAGATCAGAAATGGATGTAATTCACTAACCAAATAAGATTAGGAGCTGAGAAGGTCTTTCTGAAATTGACAAATTAAAGCTACAGTGTTGTTTTACATTATAGACAAAAGGGTTTTTTATTTTCCCCATTAATTTTGTCTGATTCAGTTACCTTGTTAGTTCTGACAGACTTTAGTCACCAGCTTGATTAGTTCCTTCTTGTCTGTCTATAAACACCAGAATTATGCCATATCATCGATTTATGTCTTTATTTATGGCCATGGTTTAGGCAAAGTGAAGAGAAAAATGTCCAGGCTAAGGATGACTGAATTATTTCTCTATCTGTCTGATTTTGAAAAGAAGGTATTCTTTTTTTTTTTCTTTAACTTTCTCATCATCAGTCCTAGTCCTTTTGGGGATTTTAAGTCTGAAATCTGAATGTGCTTACCAGCTGGGAAAAATTTGACATTTACTTGATTTTGTCCCCTGGAAGTAAAAAAATTGGCAGCCTTATTAAACAACAAGTCTGCTTATTTATTTCTTCAATCCGTCCCCAGGTTGCAGGCTCTTTTCAAAGCTCTGATAGACCTCTAACCAGTTTTCTAAAGGTAATTTCCCGAAGTGCTGCCTCTAGCCATAGAAAATGCCACGTGGGTTTCTACTATGTGGGTTTATCAAGGCTGAGAAAGCCATTTTGGTTACATTTGCATCTTTTTCTGTGGTTCTGGGTGGTAACGCCCGATAGCCAACATTATTCTTTCCTTCTTCTGGGAAGAGCCATAATTGTACTTGGCTTGGTTGACACAAAGACCTGAAATATATGAAGCTGATCCCTCTAGTGTTCTTTTGTGAAGACTACAGTACAGAATGCTGAATGCAGGAAAATGGCAGCAAAATACCACAGACAATAGCTCCTACAGTCAGTCAGTTTTTAAAATGACATTAATAAAATGACTTACAATGACAATTCTGGGTGCTCTGTAGAGTATTTACAAAAGAAAATGTTGGCACTGTTTTACAATTCATATATGCATTGCAGGTGTGTGCAACTGGTTAACGTTATTGGAGGAAATGTGACACCGAGAATCATCTGAACAAATAAACAATTTAAATAACATTGGCCAGAGTTATTGGAGATGTAGAGGCAATGTAAAGTTGCCTTGTTTCAGAAATGAATTTACTACATGGTTAGGATTCTCTGACTATATATACTAATACATTTTTTCAGGTCATAAAAAGAGGAGAAGAGATTTCATATATTTTTACATTTCTGATGCTCCCTGATATTCAATAAAAGAGTATGTTGTCTTCTTCATGTTTTTCTTTGACATTTTTTTTTCTACATTCAGACATTTGTTAAATAGCTATTCTATTCCAGGCAGGAATTTTGTGAAGACACAAAAATGATTAGAGTCCCCTTCCCTCAATAAACTACATAATCTCACTGGGAGACAGAATTGTAACTACAATAGAGATGTGTGCAAAGTGCTTGGGACACAGGGAAAGTAACATTAATTTATTAATATTACTTAGTAAGGAGGATGAGATATTTAAACTGGGGTGTTTTTTTTTTTTTTGTCTTTTTTACTGGCCGGCAACGGGATCGCAACCCTCAGTGTCGCGCCTGCGCCACGCTCAGCCAGTGAGCGGGAACCGGTCACCACATGGGATCCGAACCCTCGGCGGGAGTGCCGCCGCGCTCCCAAGTGGCGCACTTTCCAGTGCGCCACCGGGTCGGCCCTAAACTGGGTTTTTAAAAATGAGCAGGATTTATAGTCATCAGATTAGAGCAAATCATGACATGGCATCTTTGATCTTCAATTTACTAACAGTTTGGTCAGGTCCAGTTTTCAGGGAAAGCTTTGGCTTTGTGGGCAGTTAGTCCTTGCTGCTGTGCAACCTTAGTTTCTCCTGCAAAGTGCCTCTGGCTTAGTCCGGTGTCTCTTCTGGTGGCTTCTACTCTTCACATTAAGTAAAAAGAGCTACACCATAGAAACGTCAGCCTTCAATTAAATGAGCATGAAATAAAATTTGAAAGCATCATAGGCAAAGGTGTTTGGACTGCTGCAATAGCTCTGGATCCTGAGCAGAAAGAGGAACTGCAAAAGCAAAACTAAGTGAAATAATGAGAACAGAACTAGGTCCATCGTACGGCTAGAAGTAGGTCCTGATTGAAGGAGTCAGGCCATCTGAGATGATTTCTAAGAGCTCTTCCAGTTCTGAGAGTCCATGAGTCAATTTTCACAATTATTATCAAAAAGACTGATTGCCCCAGTGAGTCTATCTAGATAACCACACAGCTACTTAAGACCTTCCCACACTGATATTTTCACCAGATGTTGCCTAACAAGTCTTGTGTGAAAGGGCCCCCAACTGACAAGATGACATTAACAGTGACATTGATATAGAAGTTCACTGGTGGGAAAACATTGAGGTAGTTTTCAAAGGCTCTAACTCTGACTTTCTTGGGCTACAGTTTTATACATTGACATCATTGGGTTCATTATGTAAGACATATCATCTGCAGTTACTATATTTATGTTTTACATGTACAATCAATAACAGATCATAGTCATAAAAGCTAAGAGCATATTAAGGGTCTTAAGACTGTAGAATGCAAAATTGTGTTGTAATTCAGTACGGATGTCAATATAATAAGCAAAGTATATTTTATAGGCAATTAAATAATAATACTATTATTATTTTATAGAGACTTAACTCTAGTATTTCTATAGCTCCATAACATTATCACAACAACACGATTTAATAGCAAAGGCACCAGAGTATACATACAATGAAATTACTCAAGTGTAAAATGCCATGGGAGGCAGAGTTGAACCACAGACTGAATAGAAGAGTTGAGAAGTAGAGGTTTAATTGATCATGCACATTTCTGGTTCTAGCAGTCCTTGGACATCAGAGTGTCTCTTGCAAAACCTTTCTTCTAGACTGTGAGTTGACACTGGTACATTGGGAGTGCCCTCAGCCTTTTCACTCTTACATTAATCACAACATGCATTGTTGCACTGACCCTGCTAGTGTAAGATGATTTCTATACTTGGTCTCAGAACAAATGGGGTCCTGAATTAATGTGAGAATCAAAATTTAAATATTTAAAAGGAAATCTGCATTTCGTAGTTGGCATATACATGAATTTTAGAAGGGGTATGGAGAGTGAGAGAACACACATTGTGAAATGGGGCACAAATTCATTACACTATTGAAAACGAAGGATATATGAACACCTGAATTTTCCAGGGATCCACTAGCCTTTGCAGATGAATGAGGTCACATCAATGTCCATGGCACAAATTTCACTGTGTGATTTTATTTACATAGATGATGTTGGACTTGTGCCCCTTCAGAGTGGTCACCCTTCTATCAATATTTTAAAAAGTGTCTCTAGGGGATGTCTCCCATATGTGAAGGGATAAACAGCTTCCCATGAACTGCTGCTGCACTTTTGCACAATGCAGTGTCCCTCCTTCTGCTTTGCCTAGCAGTATGATCCCCACCTGGTGATGCTCAAGCTGTCTCAGGCACATTAGCTACCATGTCTGGCACTGCTAATTTTTATTGGGTATGGACACAGGTTTAGAGTCCTCAAGATGCCAGATATGAGCAGGGGAGAAAGAAAGAAAGGAAGAAAAGAAAGAAGATTGTTCTCCTTGATTTTGTTTCATGGTTAAAAGAGCTGCTTATGCTTTGGGATGTTACAGAGTAAAAGATTCTTTGAAGGTTTCACTTACAGCTCTTTCTCACTGAGATTCAGGCTTATCTACATGCGTTGGAAAAAGATCAAAAGGTAATAAAGCTGAGATTCGGAATTATTTTAATTTTCTTCTTGATACTTGAAATTTTCATTTAAGAAATTGTGTAGGTATGAATATTATTTAAAAAAGAAAGAGAAGTATCTATAACTCAAGGTTCTGGGCGTTAGTATTACATGCAAAGTCTGAAAGTTAACAGGGAAAAACAAAATCAGTTTATGATGATTTGGAGCTAACAATTTTATTAATTATTAATTGATTTATATCCCATTTATACATGAAGAAGATTTGATGGCATCTGTGATAATTAGAGAAAAGCCAGGGTTAAAAACGAAAGATGAAGTCCAAAGAAAAGGTAATAGAGAGAGTGCTTGGGGAAGAAATGAAAGTAATTTACTGTGATAAAAAGGAATTAAAAAAGACTAATGGAAAAGACCTTGTCACTGAGGAAGATGAGAAGGAAAGAGGCAGCATTTATATCAATAGATAGTTTTCTGTCTTTATTTTCTATGGCACTATATTGGTAAATCCTGCTAGCTCTTTGATGGCTCACCTCCAGGGCTAACCCAAGAAATCCAATTACTTTTCCAGAAGCTGTAGTGATGACCAACTAAACTGTGGCCCTTGGGGACAGTATTTTTATCCTTTGACAGCAATTAATGAAACCAATAAATCAATTAGTTAAATTAAATTAAGGTCCACCCAGCTGTTTCCACAGCCTCTCCACGTATAACTAAATGTGATTACATGGGTGCCCTTGGTGTGAAACGGATACAATTCAAGTGATCTTTTCTGCCTTTATGTCCTTACTGTCCCCCCCTTTATAAAATTATAGTTATTTTACCTTTGTCTTGACTGTATATTGGATGAACTTTGCTTGGGGGAGGGTTCTTGACAGAGGCAGTGGAAATACTCTTTGTACCGCTGAGTGATAACTGATAACCCTGGGGACCACTTCTTCCTATTTATCCTTTCATGGATTTAATATATCTCATTTTTCTTCCCCAAATCATGGCTGCATCCATACCCATTTTCTGTTTCAAGGAGGAGGCTCCTGTCTTCCTTGACAATGCTAACTCTGCCAACTTCTGCCATGCTCTCTCGGACCCTTCTGGTTGTCCTCCTTCCCTCACCGGATTGTGCTCTTTGTCTGGTGGACCTCCTTTTATTTCTCTACTTCCCAAAGAAGTAAACTGGTCCTCCTGTTTTGCTTCTTTCCCACCTCCTCACCCACCAGCATTCTCGCTTCCCCAGCCACTCTTCTCCACATTATCAATATATCACAGCAACTGCTCCCCTCATTGAGCTCGGTGGCTTTTCCCACTCTTGACCTTCTCCTCCACTTTTCTCCACTGTTGACCAACCCCTCCTTCTTGAACTGCTCTGAGATTAGCCACATTACCTAACCAGATCTTCTCTATGCCTCTCCCATCATGTATTGTTCATCATCTTCATTAATTCTTACATCCACCAATTCCTTCTGCATATCCATTAAATATTTATCAAGTACCCACTTGGAAGGCATTGCTTTAGGTCCTAAACATAAAGATAAATCAGACGTGCCCTAGAGCAGCTCATGTAGGATAGAGGGGAGGTGGAGGTGCATAAATAGCTAGAATTGTTGTTGATTGTAAATCTCCTGCTATAAGAATATATAGGATGAAGAGAATGATTTTGCCTGGATGGACCCAAGAGGCTCAACATGGGTGACATCTATGATGAATGACTAGGGCAAGGAAAAGAGAGACACCACTTCAAACATAGAGAGTAGTATGTGTAGAGAGGGTGAAAATCCACGATCTGATCTGATTTGATACAGAGTCTGCTGACTTTGAGAGGATTGTCCGTGGATGATAATGTTGACAAGGTACATTGTGGACAGACTCTGAAGAACTTCGAATGCTGGACTAGAGAGTTAAGACTTTGTCACTAGAAATGTGTGGGCTAAGATTTTTGAGCCGATACATATGCTCTTATGTGAGTTGCCAAAGACACTTGTCAGCAGTGTGGGGAATGGACTGGAATTAGGGGGACCATTTAGAAGTTCATTTCAATGGTGTGAGAGAAATGATTTGGACCTGAACCAGGACAGCTGCAGTGGGAATGGATACTAGACATCTTGTGCAGATAAAACAGATAAAAGTTAGTGTAGATTTGATGTTGAAGATTGGGGATAGAGAAAAAAATTTAAAGATAACTCTGACATTTCTGAAATAATTTTCAGATAATGTCATACCCCTGTGCAAACATTTCAATACTTCCTCATTGTCTCATTGCAGTGTTTGAAACAGACTGTCTTTATCAATCAACATTCTTTTGGCTACAAGTAAAGGAAAGCAACTCTGGCTAGCTAGTTCAAGAAATGGAAAAAAGGAAAAAAAGGATATTGGAAGGACAGTGTGGTATCTCACAGAACTCAAGAATGGTTCAAACAATCCAGCATCCTGAAAGGCATAAATCAAAGTACATAGTGTCAGATCCCTCAGAATAAGGAATTCATGAATATTTTCTCTGGAATACTATTATTGAGATAAATTAATTTCCACAGCCCCAGCCTCTGGAATTCTCGGTTTAAATCTGCACACCATCAGATTCTGATTGGGCAGACTTGAGCCAGTTTTTGCCCCATTCAACTGTGGCTATTGCAGTAAGGTCAGACTGTACACCTCTGGCCACTAGAGGTCATGTCCTTGTGTGCCAAAGGTCAGTATCTAAAACAAGAGGACCTTGTGAGTTGGCAGATTCCCTATCAGAGGGGTCTTCTGTATGTTCTGAGTTGTTTTGAGTCATGGGCTCACTTGAGAATCCGAGGAAGGTTGATGGCTCTCTTCCCAGAAAAAAATAGCAATAACAAAAATACATAAGGAGTTTCATGGGCCCCTGGAAAATTATGCATAAACCCACATTAAGAAACTTTTGCCTGGAAAATAAAGTTTACACTTCTTAGCTTGACTTTCTAAGGCCTTCATGATTCGGTTTCCAAGAGGTCCTCACCGATCCCATATTCTACTCTTTCTTCCCTCAAACACTCAAAGATAAAAAACAAATTACTTTCCCAACTCTGGACCTTTAATTATGTCACTTTTCTTTATAAGGAATGTCCAAACCCTCTTATTGAAATCCTGCTCATCTTTTAATGGTGGAAGTGAAAACCTGTTTCTTTTATGAAGTCTTCCTTGACTCACTTGTCAATATGAGGTGACATCTCCGCTCTTCTTGTCACTTACAATAGTTCATACCTATTTTTCTCACGACATTGATTACTTTCTTCTTTACATTATAGTTTCTGTGTAGTTTATCTCTCCTCTTAGAGTCTAAGATACTTAGAAATGGGAACTGGTGTCATTCGGCTTTGTGCCTGCACCTCTTGTGTTCTCCGCAAGTGTGGGGCACTCAAGAATGCTTGTCACACGGATGAAAGACGACTTACTGGGAAAGAAAGGGCCCCTGTCTAATGTTATCCTGCTTGTGTTTCTACAAGTTCTTCTCTTCAGGAGAATGAGTCCTTTTCTTATTTTCCTTTTTATTATACTTATTTTCTTAGGCTTTATGTGTTATCTCTGCTTCCCTCTTGCAAATCCCATCTTCTCCTTTTATTTTTTTTTCACTTTCCCTTGAAGATTAATTTTCCCCCTTCAGGTTTTAAAATTATTATTAACTTGAATAACTTTCTTGTTTTCATTTGTTCTAAAGCCCACAGCCTTTATTTCGGCTTCCTCATTCACAGGAGGGAAAATTCTGATCAATTCCAGCAGCACTCTCCCTTCATTGAAATGCACTACATGGGAGCTATGAAGTCACAGTAGAGAAAACAGTGTGTGATATTTATATTTCAGACAGCAGCATTTTGCTAATTCCCACTTCATTCCAATATTTTTACTTCCTTACAAATGATAGATTTAGGAATCACCACTAAAATATTTAAATTAACTTCAGCTGAATGCAAGAATCCCTTCTCTTTGTTCAAAATGCAAAACCACACTTTCAAATGGCCTAATACAAATCCTTTCTCTGTGTGGACTGTTTTCTGGTGGAATGGGATTGGTGGGGTGGGGAAGGTGTTGGGTTACCACCATTGCATGCACGGAAGAAGAGCATCCTCTGCTGGTGAGAGGGCCTCTAAGGCTTGAGAGACCTCCTCAGTGCGGACAGTCAACAAAGTTCTGGAAAATTCTTGACTAGCATATCCACTCCAAATTGGGAATCAATTCAAGATTTCTAATGCTCATCACCCATGGTATAACTGAAACTTTCTTAACCTCATGCCATTGAAAAGCAGCAGTAAATCTTTCTTCTTTCCCTCCCCCGCTAGGATTTTCCTAATTGTTAAGAGTTGCTCTTATTCTTAACTCTCTTGGAAATATTCCTTATGCAAATTTTAAAAATTATGGTTCCATACCAGTGTATGTTGGTTCAAAGGGAGTGACTTGATGTTACCATTATTGTTAAATATTTCATTAGAAACAAGCCACGATGGTGTTCTTGGGGTCTCTATGTGGCTGCTTTATTAGTCAGTCCCATCTCATATAATGATGTCTTCTTGGTATTTACAAACCTTTGGCTGGGATCCACAATCAGCCATCATTAAATCAAATTTCCATCTGTAGCAAATATGTGTGAAAATGAGTGTATCTTGTGTTTATTATAAAATGTGGTACTTGACATTTTCCTCTATCTGGTAAAGACCATGTTGGCTCATCTTGCCTTCTCCTACGTTGGATGCCTGAAGATGAATGAACTCATCCCAAATTACTGGCTTTCCCACGCTGTTCACAGAGTCTTGCAAAGTCGCATCTCTCTGGCACAGGAGGGGAAGTAAGGTGAGGTAAAGTTAAGGACAAATAATCAGTGGGCAAGTGTACTGACTTTTAGAAGATTTATGAATTGCAAAATCTCACCCACCTATCTCTATAGTTGTCAGGCACACATATTTTGTTGTCATGACAGACAAGTTCCCCACAGTGACCTTCTGCTGTATGAAGGAATATGAAAATAGGAGAACATCCCGCAAATCATTTTAATAAAAATGTCCCCAGAAAGTTCCATTTGTAGGTAATTTCATGTGATCCTGTTGGCTCTGCAGTTTCTTTCGTTAGTGTGCTTGAAGCTTGTGGTCCATGTTATTACTTTCTATCTCTAGCTCATTTGGAATTAAAGAAGGTCCCAGTGGTGTATCAGCACATTTCCTAAATATCAAATTAATTTCAATTTAAGGCATTTTGTTTTAAGAATGATACCAATTTCTTTCTCAGTAGGCCTGAAGCAGATCTGAACCAAGTCCGGGTTTATCAAAATGTTTCTTTGCTCTTGTATTTATGGAGAACATTAATATCTAGTTAACTAATATTCACATATAATCTTTTGCCTTACAATCATAACTACATCCACTTACAGTTCTATATTTTCTTTATGATGGAGCAATTAGCATTAAACTATCCTTGAGCTTATTATGATTAAAATGGCAGCTATAATCATAGTTAGTCATAACTGTAATTATCATCACAAATATAGTGGCTATTAAACTAAATTTTAATAACTCACTATATCAATAATATAACTGTTATTGTTAACTTTGTGCTCTCTTATAAGCTGTGTAATAATGAATAATTGACAGAGAACTGGAAAAATGAATCCTGAAGCACAGAACAAGAAATCCCGTTCCCTATACTAATGAATTAAGCACCAAAAGTGTACTTATAAATATGTAGTTTGAAATTCAACACATTCTTCTCAATGCTAATAGTTTTTTTGAGTAATGCTGAGGTTTTTCAAGCTAGCTTTTGCCTCAAAATCTTTTTAACCTAGAATATTGATAAATATAATAGGACAAACAAGAATTGGGGGGTTCAGGGAAGCATCAAGCCACGTGGTGCAGGAGGGAGACAGAGAAAGAAATTTTCTTTTCTTCTTGGAAACAAGGCTGATTACAGGTAAAATTTAATAACAGTGAAATCTTCTGTCACCTTTAGTCCTTCACATTCCATTTATATTATCCTCAGTTAAGTCCACTATGGTGGAATTCCAACTAAAATTAATGCCAGGATGGTGGAAAAATGGCTACTTCATTGCCTCTTAGTATCACTGAACAGAGGAAATGAACCTAAACCTGGGGAACAGGCTTCTACTCACCTCTTGAGAGCCTGTCCTTGCCTATAGCTGGTCTCTTCCTTACCTGGCTCTGAGCATCTGAGAGTGCCAAGAGTTTGGGATGCATTTCCTCCAGTTGTTGTGGAAGGTTTGGGGTGTCAGGGAGGAGTCTGGAGGTTAGAAACCTTTCGTGCCTCTTTTTATTCTTCCATACCCTTAACTCCATCAGCAATTGTTTCTACAGCCTCGCCCGCAGCTGCCCTCTACTGGTCATTCTCAGTACTACACTTTAGGGCTGGCTTTTGCATCTCTCGCTTGAGCTACTGCCGAGGATTCCATACTTCATACTGTCACCTCACCATACCCAGTTTTTCACCCGTACCACTCCTGATTTTGTCTCCCCAAACACATTTAGTAATTATTTACTTTATCCCCAACACTGTAGTATGTGGCGTTATTCCCCTGCTTAAAAATCTTTCAGCTTTCCTTGCCTGTATAATAAAGTCCGAATTTCTTAGCAAGGTTCTCCAAGATCCAGCTTTAAGCTACTTCCCCAGAATGACCTCACACTACACCCTGCCACGTGCCCTATACCTCAGCGACATGGTGCTCTGAAGGTAGCGTACATTTTCTCATCTTTTTGTATTTTCTCATGCTGTTCCTTCTGCCAGGAACATCTTTCTCCAAATTTTCTTGTGAAATGCTTGCCAATCCTTCCAGATCAAATTTAATTTTTTAAATGAAGTATTTCCAATGGCTTTTCTCTCTCACCTTAAAATTAGGATTAGTGCTCTTTTCTATATTTTTTATGTATAACTCTATAGCAGTACTTCATTTACCATGTGTTTATCAGTTACCTTCTATGTGCCAGTTGCTACTATAGATGTGGAAGATCAGCTACACAGCTGAAGACCCTGCCCCCCAAGAGAATATATTCTTTTATTTTGGCCTGATCAATTAGATTAATAGATTTGCTACTTACATGAGAAAGACTGGGAGGGGAGCAAGTTTAGGGGTAAAATCAAGAATTCAGTTTTTAGAATAAGTTCAAGAGACCTTGGTACAATATGGTGACCGTAGTGAATAACAATGTATTGTATTCTTGAAAATTGCTGAGAGAAGGTTTTAAGTGTTCCCACCACAAAAAATAAGTGAGAGGTAATACATATGTTAATTGGCTCATGTGAGCGATTCCCCAATGTATACATATTTCAAAACATCGTGTTGTACAGAGTAAATACATACAATTTTTATTTGCCAATTAAAAAAATAAATGAATAAAATTTTTTAAAAAATTCATTTTTTACCTGAGTGTGACGTGCTATTGCATATGCATGTGGCAGCACGATGCAAGTAGATGGATATGAGTCTAATACACAGGAGAAAAGGTATGTATTTGGGAATTGGTAAATATATATCTAGAAGGCACTTTAAAGTCATTAGATTGAATGAGGTCTCCTGAAAGAGAATGGAAAGAGAAGAGACCTGAGTTCTGAACCCTGGGGTCATTTGGATGCTAGAAAGACAGGGAAAAGCTAGCACAGGAGATTGGGGTGGGGTGGGCCACCAGTGGGAGGGATGGAGACCCAGGTGACAGCGCTAAGTGGAGAAGGCATTTTAGGGAGGGAAGCAGTGCCCAACCGGTCCAGGCTTCTGATGGGTTAAGGAAGATGAAGACTGAGAACTTACATTTGGGATGGCCAGGAGCTGGTCACTGAGGACTCCACCCTGGTCGATTTGTGGGGTCAGAAGCCCGACAGGAGTGAGTTCAGGAGAGAAGGAGAGGAGAGGAAATGCAGGCAGCCAGTGTGGACAATTGTCTCTAGTGCTGGAGTGGATGGTGGGAGAGAATGCAGGCAGTGGCTGCAGGAGCTGTAGTGGGAGATTCTACAGATGTCTGAGTGATAGTGGACGGTTCCAACCGAGACAGAAAACTTAATGACACCTGTGAGAGAAAGGACAATTGTAGCAGCAGTGTCCTTCAGTAGTGAGAGAAGGGATGGCCTTAGACAGGAGCGCTGGCCACTCATCCGCTGTAATGGCAGGGAAGGCAGAGTTGAGGGGCCCAGAAGCTGGCATCGTGGTGGATCTGGTGATGAAGATGGCAGTGGTGGTTGTGGAAATTCTGAGTGAAGTTTTGTTTTTGTTTTTTTCCCTGAGTGAAATAAGAAGGCAGTTCAGTTGAGAGTGAGAGATAGGGGAAATACTTAGAGGTTTGAGGAGAGAACAGGAAGTAAAATCATGGTCTAGGAAAAGAGGAAGAATTCATCTTTTCTGGAGTCTTCTGTTTGTTTTCAAGTTTATCTTTCCCAGTTGAACTCCCCTCACCCAGCTTCTAGCAGGGGCTCTTCCCGGAGAAGAGGCTTGAAAAACCTGGGCTGCATTAAGTGATTGGAAGCTCTTCTCTTCAAAGCCTGGACATGGGGGTCAATGGTTCAAGGCTGTTTTGGAGGCTTTAGGTAATTAGACTACTCTTCCTTTATAAATTTACCCACAACCCCTTCTGTCTTTCTATATTTTAAAGTAGGAATTTAGCACACTTGCATCTGAGCCATATTTTGCAAAAATATGTTTCTGTTGACATCAGATAAGAGTTGAGTTGTGAAATACAACTCTTTAAAGGATTAACCATGCTTCCAAAAAGGCTCTTTGTTGTGAGATTTGCTACCAGATGGGAAATTCTAGGCTCTGGATGTTAACAGTATTCCCATGATTGCAGAAAAATAGCTTCATTTTATGTAAGCAAAATGAATATATATGTAAAACACGATGACATAAGTAGATATGCAAATGAGAATGGGGAAACATAGTTAAGTTGCTTATGGATTAGAGAAACAGAACTGAAAAAGATTGTTAATTAACCAGAGCATGCCTAGGAAATACTATCTCTACTACTTGCTTTCCCAGCATGGTTTCAGGAGCTGGGCTGGCATGCAGAAGAAATATTTGGTACAGTTCCAACTCTCAAAGATGTTATAGTCTTGGAGAGAAGTAGTCTTTGTTTTAAAGCATTGGAAAACTGCTCAGTGACATCAGGTATGGCAGTAATTTTGAAAGCAACAGAAATGTAGTTTGGACTGGAGCAATTAGAGAAGGCTTCCGGGAAGAGGCAGGCCTTGTACATTGCAGAACAATTTTTCTCTGAGTGTAACTTTTGCTTGGGGGCCTTGCTTCGACAGAGTGAGAGACTCTCTGGCTTTCGACTCCTATTGTACTGGCCTCACTCTCCAATTACTTTTCTGTGTGTGTAAATCATGTCCCTTCAACTGAAGTGTTTGTTATTCGAGAGACTCATATTTAGAATCTGTGAGGTGGCTTGGTGCTGTGAGTGCCCTGGTGAAGAATATGGTTTCTGCTTTTGAGAAAATCATAGCACAATGGACAGGGTGTGATTATTATGCTTCCTTTTTGGCTTTTAATATACCTAGAATAGAAGTTTCCACTTCTGGCTGGCTGACTAGCTCAGTTGGTTAGAGCGCAGCCTTGTAACACCAAGATCATGGGTTCAGATCCCCATAGTGGCCAGCAGCCAAATAAATAAATAAAAATGAAATTTTCTGGGCTGGCCCAGTGGCGCACTGCTACAGTGCGCCGCTTGGGAGTGTGGCGGCGCTCCCGCTGAGGGTTCGGATCCCACATACAGACCGGTTCCCGCTCACTGGCTGAGCGAGGTGCGGGTGCAACACCGAGGGTTGCGATCCGTTGCCGGACACGAAAAAAGACAAAAAGGAAAAAAAAAAAAAAAAAAAAGAAGTTTCCACTTCTTCTTGCTGATCTATATTTTAATCTTTTCCTTGAAGAAAAATATCTTTTTAGGTTGATCCATAGAAGACACTGGCATAAAGTATTTACCCTGTAAGAATCCTGAGCTGCTGCTTGGTGGGGAAGGTTGAGGAGTCAAAAGGGGCATCTGCAGGTGTGAACAGTGTGAATCTGTTTCGAGTTTAGGGTCCAAGCAGGACGTAAATTTCCTTCCAGAATGGCCTTCACCTCCTTCTCCCATTGTAGAAAATGCTGATTGGTGACAGGCTTTATCTGCAGCGGATTCCTGGCTCTCAGGTATAAAAGGACAAGGGATCTAGTACATATTTATCAGTCACCTACTATGTGCAAGACACTAATACAGATGTGGAGGATGAACAACAGAGGCAAAGGCCCTGCCCTTTAGGAGCGTATATTCTATTGCAGGAGACAGAAAATAAACAGATAAGTAAATACATAATATGTTATGTAGTGATTATTGCTATGAAGAAAAATAAAGATACATTAAAGAGTAAGTGGGATTGAGAGAGAGAGAAGACAAAGGGTGCTATTTTGATTGTGGGGCCAGAGAAATCCCATCTGATAATATGAAATTTGGCCAGAGACCCCTAGAAAAGCAAGGGATTGCAGAGCATGTGGGTCTATGGAAAAGCTCATTCAAGAAAAGTGAGTGAATTAATGAAGGCTGGACTGAGGGACTGTCCCACAAGCAAAGAATGTGGCTCTGCAGAAAGCTGGCATGGCTGGTCACCCCCTCCTGCAGCTTGGCCACATAGGTTGCATTTCTCTTCTCTGATTGGGCTTTTTACTTCCTGATGCTGTTTGGACCCTTATCACTCAACAAACCCAAGGCTTGTTCCTGCTCTTGCTTTAGGTCCCAATGTCAATGTCACTGCCTTAGAAAGACCTTCCTGGACCACAGGATTAAATGTAGCCGTGCCCCTTCTCCACATCACCCTGTTTGCTTCCTTCATAGCTCTTAATGTTAACAAAATCTCGAATGATTTTAACTATTTAATTGTTTATTAAATTTCAGCTCTGTGAGAGCATGGACTTGACCTGTCAGGATGCCTGCCTTACATGAGGAATCATACATTAACTATAAATACTGGCACCTGAGGGAAAGAAGATAGATATTCTGCATCAGGCAGGCCCTGCATGATGACAGAAGTCAATATTCTAGGGGGTAAAACAAAGAAGGCAGCATCCTTAAAGAATTCTACCTTAAGAAGGTTTACTTCTGCTAGTTTGGGTGCTACGTTATGTCTTCCAGATTTGATCCATTGACCCCTTTTTATTCCAACAGAGAGAATAATCTGGTTCAGACTATATTTATTTTAATGTCTACCCCTAGTGTGTCTGAATGGATTAACATACGCCCAGTGTGAAATTGCTTAGAGAAAAGGTACTGACATTTTGAAACTGCGAGATTCAGATTTTGTTTAAACGATGCATTGTTCAGGCATTCATTGCATGACAATATGAGAAATGATTTTTGCTGTCAGGTGGTCTGATTCACTGAGATATGGAGGAGGTGGGGAAGGGTGTACCTGTGGGGAGAGAATTGAGCTATGAATGCGCTGGTTTCTCTGGAATCAAGTGAAAAAATGAAATCTGATTTTGTGTTTGTTCAGCCACTGGGAAAAAACACAGCTGTAACAAAAATCCATTTGGGACAGACGTTTGAGTTGAATACCTTCACACTTCTGTGAGCTGTGACTTGAAGTGGGGACTTCTCCCTGGCTGCCCACTGGCCTTCGGCCCTCCTCCTTTTGGGACTAGCTCAGTTCACCAGCAGAGAATAAAACCCAGGGTGCCTGGACTTTCACCAGGGAAGTTGAGAGAGGAACATAGCCCAGAGGGAGGAGTGGGTCTGCTTTAAAAACAAACAAACAAAAAAACAGGAGTGAACCCATTGAAATCAGTCTTTCAATCATCCTATTGAAAGAACAAATATTGCTACATGAGAAAATGATGTGTTTGTAAATAACAAGATGAATATAAAATAACTTCTGAAGATGGACAGAGCTCCTGTTTCAGTATTGGCAAGCTGCTGTGCAGAGAATACAGATGGCCTCAAATCTTTCACCTCCATAGACAAAGATGGGAAAGTGATTTAGTCTGCTCTGGGAAAAACAACAACAACAAAACCCAAAACAGCCACAGAAGCCACACTATCTGCCTAGTTCATATTTTGAACTGAGAGCACTTTGGCTTCTCATTAGTCTTACCAAATGGTGTTTAACCCTGAAATTAGTTTTGTCATCATCATGGCTTAATTTTGTTTAACACCAGTTTCTTCCTTCCTCCTCCATTGCTGTCAATTACTGCACTGATATGGTAGCCAGTAGCCACCTGTGACTATTTAAGTTTCAATTATTTTAAATTTAACATAATTAAAAATGTGTTTGCTCAAACATTCCCCCAATTGCAACTGCTTAATAGCTGCAAATGGCTGCTGGCTGCTGTCGGGAACAAAGGCAGGTGTGGGGCATAACCACCATCACTGAAAATTCTATTGAAATAGCACTGCTGAAGAAACTAAAGGCATATGTTGAAAGGCAGCAGGGTACAAGAAAAGTTTTCAATGTAGTTTTTAGCCAGGGAATAATTTCTTGAACAAAATTGCATATGGAAACCCAACATATACAAATGATAACTGTGGAGCTGCTCTTGGTGCTGTGGAAGTGGAAGATTCTGGATCCCTGCTCATTCACCACCTCTTCCCCCTTCACCATAACCTTGCAGGTGATCGCAGCGCACAGATTGAAAATCTCTAGTGCAGCTGGGAAGGCATCATCCTGGGGATAAGCAAACCTGGGTTCGAATCTTGGCTCTTCCCCTTCCTAGTTTTGTGAACTTGGTAGTTCTTGGAACTTTCTATGAGTCAGTTTTCTTGTTTGTAGCATATATCACCTATCTCAGAAGGTTGTGAGGGCAGGTTTCATTTTCTCATCTTTCAGATGAGGAATTGAAGCTTGACAAGCTGTATGCCCACCAGACGGCCACCCGATGAGTGAAGGCCAGAGCCGGGACCCAACCCAGTCCTCTCTCAGTGCCATTTCACTCCACTGCTCTAGAATTTCCTGTTCAAATTGAAATTTTTCAAGCCAAACTACTTTTTAAAAAGCAGCTGTCTAGATGTCACTTATGATTTTTTATTTCCTGGACCAATGTAATGTGTGAGTCCTTCTAAATGTGTGGAAGCAGAAGTTGCCACCCGTGAACTAGCAGACACTGTTTGAGTCAGATCTTCTTTTGATCCCCTTCATACTTCATTGATATGCTTTGCACGCAGATGGTGGAAACTGAGCACAATAACAAAACTCCCTGACTCATTGTACTTACTCAAAAGAGAAGGGGTATTTTTCAAAAATCCTCCTTTTGGGGGGTGGGATGGGAAGCCAACCTGAGTGTGAGTTTGGAGAACACATTCCTGTTTTATGGGGCAGAGCACAAATCCCTATCACTTCTAACAACTGATGGCTGTGCAGGGAGAGTTTTGACAGAGACAGCAGATGGCTTAGTGGCTTTCAATGCTGAACTGAATATGAAGTGATTTTAGTGTAGGATAACCAGGAAAAGCAGAAATTTCATGATTACCAGAAAAATCTTTGCTGTAACTGAGACACGACTGGCCTGCCTCTTGATACCCTCTTGCTTTATCTCTAAGTGGGAATTTCTGTCCTAGAGTGGTCTTGGAAACTTTGTCACTGGAAGAGCGCAACTTGATGGCGGGAAGCTCCTGGTGAAGACCTGAAATGGCCCTGTAGGGGAAACCTGGGGACCAGGCTCCACTGCTATCCTCAGTGTGTGACTTTGGACAGGCCTTTTAACATCTCTGGGACTCAGTTATCTCTTCTGTACCTTGCTCAGGTCTATCATTTTTACTTTGTCTTTTTCATTTGTTAAAATCCAGTTATGTCACTGAGGGTGAAAAGTAGAAACTAGTAAAAAACAGTAAACCATGGCTTCTCTTTTGGAGTGTGCATCTCCATGTTTCCAGTGTCTCTGCTGGGCCTACTCACAAGTCTTTCTGACGTGCTTGTAAGTGAGGATGTACTTTCTGAGAATGGACAAGGTAAAACTTGGCCTGGGAGAGCAGAGATAGCAGCAGATGCAGCCAAATGCCCTGACAGCTCCAGCAGCGTCAGAGACGGCTGCGTGGCCCACGGTTCTCCTGTCTTCTGCAAGCCGGGTGGAGAGGGTGCAGGCAGAGTTAACCGTCTTCCTCCTTTCATTCTCCCAAGCATGACTGATCCTGTGTTCTGCTCCTGGATGCCTTTCCTACATCACAGCTCTGATGCTGTAACTTTTCTCAACCAAACTTTCAGGGACTCCTGTATGATCACAAAATGAAGCCTCAACTGTGTTGTGTGAGTTTACCATGGTATCTATTTTCCTTAATTCTAGTTGCCTAGAATTCCTTGGCTTTCCTCAGTGTGGAGGAAAGTCTGTGGTCCTTGGCCCCCCTCTCCTCCCTATGTCTTCGAGAAGAAAGAGGAGGTTAGAATTGTGATCCAATGGTCCTTCCATGGTACCCTCTACCACTAGATAATGAAAAACTATTTTTGACTCAATGAAATAATTATCAATCTTTAACACCTTAGCACAGAATATCTTATTAAATTATCCAGCCTGGTCCAAAGATGGCACAAGACAGGGGATGGGGCCAAGAAGGGCATGATCAGTGGAGATGCTTGAGTGGGTGTTTACTGTGTGTCCCAGGGATGTGCATGGAGTGGGGACAGGGCATGGCAGAGTAGTGCAGGAAGGAAGAACGGTGGCACTCTTTAGGTGCCTCACGAGTTTCCCTAGAGTCCTGTCTGTAAACTTCATAATCTATCTTTCCTCAAGAAATGTTTATTTTATGTGGAGCACTGCATGCCCGAGACATTTTTAGTGTTGCTGCTTTGCCAGGTACAGCTATCAGAGGGAATTTCCAGGTAGAGAAGCAGAATTGGGAAAAATCATTTCAATCGTATAAATGAAGCAAGTCTGCTACAGCATCATCTTCTGGGGTCCTTTGAGAGAAGAAATGTTCTGTGATTTCAAGTCCAATGACTGTTTATTTAGGGTTTGAGAGATCTTATGTTGGACATAAAAACAAGATAGAACTAGAACTTTCCTTGAGAATGAGCAAAGAAATGGATGCATGGGTTTCAAGTTGCACAGACAAAATTTTGGAGTTTACTCTTCTAAATCAGGAGGATGGTTTAACCTCTCTTCCTATCGGCTGGCTGTGTAGAAGTTACCCATTGTATGGAAAGTCGCCCTGACTGGACTTTGTGCAGTCTCCTCAGGTAGGTTAACTGTCAAGTTCTCTAAAATGTTTTTTGGACCAATTAATGAAGTGCAGATGGAAGGAGTGTATACATTTTAAGTCCTTGTTATTTCTGTCATGAGGACGACTCAGGTGTAAAAACAAAGAATTCTTCCCAATGTGAATTAGGGGACTCAGGCTTCACAGTGTAAGCAGAACAAAAATCAAAGTTTCATCACTAAAAACTGTCCTACCAGTGGGTGGCACCATTATACACATACTTTGTTGCCCAAGGCAATGCTGATAATAAGGCTAAATTTAGTAAAATTTAGTGAAACTGACTTTGGGACTCTTTCTAAATTATTCTGCCAGAAGTACATCTCTTTTAGTTTATTTTTAGCTCACAGCAATAGTTGCAAGGCTTCACGCTAAAAGATTCCTTTCATATACTTATTTCCAGTAACATTAATAGTAGTTATCGTAGTGCTGGTAGCAATAACCACTCATCACTACTTCTGATGCTGTGATTCTATGAACCCCATTACTTCTACTGCTCCAATTGTTGTTGTGTCATTAGTTGCACAGGTGTTGTGAGTCAGGGGCTTTAGGTATATGATGCTGAATGCTTAAAATCATTCTGTGAGATTAGTAATGTTATTCTCATTTTATTTATTTATTAGCAGCTGGCCAGTGTGGCGATCTGCCCTTGACCTTGGTGTTCCAAGGCTGTGCTCTAACCAACCAAGCCAACCAGCCAGCTCCTGTTGGCTGTTTTATAGAAGAGGAGACTGAAGCTCGGAAAAGTTGATGTATCCAAGAGAGCAAATTCCTGACTTGGAATTAGATCTTAGATGCATCTACCTCCAAAGCCCCCACTTTTGTCCCAAACTTTGTCCCTCATCTACCCCTCATAATATGGCCATAGCTCTGTAATTCCTACCTACACGGAATATGCATCAAAGTATGCACAGCCCAAGAAGTGTAAACTTCAAAGTACTATGCAGGAAGTCTAGATGGTTGTCCAAAAATGGTCTGTTTCCTTTGTGTTCACTGACTCTGGCTTGTCTTGAATGCGTCAAAGTTATCTTAATGCCATTTCAAAGGCAATTGAGGGAGCATCCACGGAGATAAATTGTGCCTGCAGCCTGTTGCTGAAGCATATTAAGCTCTATTCATGGATTTCCTAGCAACCAGAGCCCGATGACGCACGGAGTCAGTGAACTTGCGTTATGCTCATGTAGAGAAATTAAATCACTCGGATTTTATTATTAATATTTTTAGAAAGCCTCACTAGATTAGCTATTTGAAATGCATTGTTATCGGAGTTACTATCAGCAGCTGGTCTCAGTCACATCGGAAGTCACTAAGGACTCTGTTATTTTCACAAATGCTGCAGTGAGAGATAATCTCCATTTTAATATTTTTGACAATTAAGGATTTCGTTAGGAAAGAAGGAAATTAAAAATAAGAAAGTTTGCTGTAGCAGCTTGTGATCTTGGCAAAGTTCTCAAACTTGAGAAAAACATACTATAAATGAGCAGCAGACTTCCTGGTGAGAAGAGACACCTGGCTGGGTAATGAGGCTCACTGGCATTAAAGGGATGTGGTGAAACTGAAGAACGCAATTTTAACAAACCCAGCTCCTCACAAGACATTTTATAAGGGTAGTGGTGGAACATTTTTCATGTTAGGGTTCACTAAACACTGTTTTACAGGCTTAGAGAACATCCAAGTTTGTTCTTCATGGTTCCCACCAGCCTAAAGTGGTGCAGGCTTTTCACAAGTTCTCAAGTGTTAATTTGTTTTAATTTTGGACATAAGAGTCAAATATACATGTGGTCTGTGGTAGTGGTATAGAGGTGGCATGCAAATGCTTGGTGAAATACACACAAGCATGCACACATATAACCGGTCATTCAGAAATGTCAAAAACTTAAGGATCTGGATTCTGACCTTTGTTCTTTATAGGAAGTACCTCTAAGGCATTGAGACTTCTTAAAGAAACACATTTGGATTAGATATCTAAATGAATATGACATATTTTAAAGTGGTCAACTTGAGTGTTTGGACACTTAATCTGATGATTCTACTTTGCTTGTAATATTTTTAAAACTTCAATTTTAGAATTGTCTTTAGTGGCACATTAAACAAAAACAAAACCAAAACACCACTGATGATGATAAATTTTCCTGTGAAAATGCATTTTATTTGTGCTCCTGGAGTGATGATTAAAATTGGGTATTGGTCATTAGTGCCATTATGAAGATAGAAACGCATTTGGGAGAACTAACTCATGAATCACAAAATGAGCTTAGGTTGTCACAGCAAATGAAACCAATGCGGTGGTAATCTGAGGGGTCATCTAACTCCTGTGTCCCTGATGAGGTATCAAAACCATCGGACTAAGGGTCACTTTACGTGGAAGTAGTTGCTTATGTGATCTTCATGAATTACACATAGTATTTCTAGGTAACAATGAGAACCAGAAAGGTAAACTGAGGTTTTTCACAAATGCTTAAGACATACTTGCATTGGATACCTGGGACTGAAAAAAAAAAGAGACATCCCATCAAGTCTCTGTAAAAATTATCTAAGATTTCTCTGCTATAGCTACTTGTTTTTCATAGAAATAGTATGTATAAGTGAATATCAGAGTATTTGTTACATACATCTATTACTCTTATTTTAATTATCTCAAAAATAATTTGAAGAGTCTTAAAATAAAACCTTTAAGAAAAGGGTAGATAGGGCTGGCTGGTTAGTACAGTTGGTTAGAGTGTGGTGTTATAACACCAAAGGCTAACAGACCGAGGCTGAGGGTTGGGATCCCCATACTGATGAACAAAACAAACAAACAAAAAGCCAAACAAAAAAAAAAGAAGATAAGAAAAAGGTAGATAAATAAAAGTAGACATAGGAAAATACTTATGCCAGAAATTCTAAAAACTTCCTAGCAAGCAAGATTACCAGGAAATCATTATGTGACCTAATCTCACAATCTGATATGAATAAGTATTTCAACTTTTCAAGTGCTCCAAAAGGAAGTCTCCACGAGAGTTTTTGTATAACTCACATTTAACTACATAACGCATAAAATTTTGCTAGAAATTTTACAAAAAGTAGGGTATTTTTTCTTATATAGACAATTGATAAAAGCAAGGGCATAATGTTAGCGTCAACAAAGGCATAGATCTGGGTTCTTTAGGAAAACGCCTGGTTTTGACCTGTGACCAAGCCATTTTGAGCTTGGACCACGGCTGGCTGAGCTGCCAGATACATGGACCAATGTGTGTACAGGCTGGAGCCACAGCTCCTTAAAGCTTCTTGGGCATGGTGAGTCAAAGGTGTGAGCTGCTCTCTGCCTGTTTCCATCACCACCACACTGAGGAATGTGATGTGCTCAAAAGAGAATCTTTGGAACAGTAATGGATAAAACGTGCCTCATAAAGCACCCACTGGTACCCCCAGGTCATGGTGGGCTATCACAGCTATTATCCCACTTTTAGCCAGAAGGATTCTGATTCTACACATCACTTTTCCAGGTGAATAATTTTTACAAAAGCAAAAAGTTTGGAAACCACTTTTTTTATAGGCTGGTGCCATTGCTCTTGTGGAAGAGTTTGGAATAAAGTCTTGCTTCTTTAGAGAAATGAGCTGTTTTCAGACACTTCTGCACTTTCCAAAATCACTGATTATGCATGGATTTCATTTCAGTGTTAGTTTAACATTTGATATTAATGACCACCTGTTGCCAGATGGGAAGTGATGATGGTGTCCAATGAAGTGTGCTCTTACCAGTGCCACACACAGCCCATGGGACTGCTTGGAGAAAACAGACCTCAGTGGTTTCAGCAAAAACTAATTATTTTGGAATGAATGTGCCTGTTTTCCTCCAAGTGGCTAAATGTCAATAAATTGGAAATAACTTGTTTTCCTAGAGAAATGATGTTAGCACAAATTCATATATACAAGTATGTGTGTGTGTGTGTGTGTATTTTCGAGTCAAAACAAACTATGAAGATTATCAACACTTCTGGCAATGTGCCAATTCAAAGGAACTTTTAAAAATCTCAGTGAAAGACTGATGTCTCTAGAAGGTAATTGTGGATCATTGGGGTTATCTTTTCAGTGGCCTTTGATAGTAGGTTTTCTTTAATGGTCTATATGAGCATAACTGAAATCATGATACATTACAGAAAGAAGGGAATTTAGAGTCTCAGTGGTTTTGCTGATGGTAAGAGAAACTTGACCAGCATTTGCTAGCCAAGACTGACCAAAGCAAATAGAAGAAAATGATGAAATCTAGTGTTTCTTTGACTTCTAAAATTTGCCTAGACCTTTTGAAAAATATTTCTGTTTCAAAAAATCTTTTACAATTATTCAGAATTTCAAATCTTAATCTAGACAATATATAACTCATTTTTTTTATGTAACACCACCACTCTTTTGAATGTATTAGTTGTTTTGTAATTTTCATCCTCTGATCTTCATATTGTTGACATAAAGAAATTACTTCACTCCTTGTTTTAGCCTGTGAATATCCAGAATTGTGTGTTCTTAAAAGTATAGAGCAAGAAGTTTAATCAAAAAATCTAATGCAAAATGCTATTCTTTTATATCATTAATCCCTTTGATAATCTTTGATAATCCCTTCCTCTCTATTAAAAAGTTGTAGTTGAGATTATTACTATATTGTGTTGTCCCCATTTTCATCTTATATTATTTCATAAATTTCTATGAATCATCATGGCCTACACATGTGATTTAAAAATCTACATGATGTATGTCCATGTTAGCAAATTTTCCTTGCTTAGCCGTCATAGGTTTTTCATAAAATGAGGATTAAATGTTAATATTTGTAAAGGGCCTAGTACTAAATATGAGGGTACTTTAAAATGTTTATGGAAAAGTAGAATCGAAAGGTAATATGAATCTTTCCATGAACTTTTTGAAGTACTCTTGTATTAATAAGGGAATTAAAATCTGATTAAGAAGAAAACCAATGCATTTTCTTTGCAGTTTTCTAATTATGTATGTATCTCATAGTAAGTGCTAAATAAATATTTGTTAAATAAACTGTCTTGTTGATAATTTTTCTTTTTAATAAGTTTATATTATAAATAGCACATACTAACTATCTTTAAATATTAACTTTAACATAAATATTCTAGGCTATTTCCTTGGGATATGACTTCCCCAATAGAAGTGCCAGGCAGAGGCTCTGCTTATTTTAATAGCTTCTGCTTTGCACTGTTCTCTAATCTATAGCAAATCTATAGATTATAGACACTAATAAAGCAATTAGTAATGTCCCTCTTTCTTCATTGTTCCACCAACTTGAGTTTTATAATTCTTACTTATTTTTCTAACCTGTCAGGCATGTTTTTGGACTATCAAGAAAAGCATGGGACATGAAATTTCTGCATCAAAATTACTTGGGGTGCTTGTTAAAAATTCCAGAAACCCAGCTTTCTTGCAGATCTATTTAGAGAGTGCCTTGAGGTAGGATCTGGAAACCCCCATGTTGAACAGGATTTCAATGCAATTCTTAAGCACTCTAAGGCTTCAGAATCACTGCTTTGTAATTATCTTAATTTGTTTTTCTTTAACTGGAAGTAAAGCTTAGCATAATATCTTAGACCTGTAGGTACCATAGAGAACTGATGGGTTTTTAGAGTATTAAACAAATCTCTCAAATCTTTGCTTTCCTTCCCCACATCCCTCTGTAATTCTCTGTTCTAAGATAGTGTGTATGATTATCTCCTTTAAGCTAATTTGTTGGTTGTGGTTTGATTCATAGTTTCTAAGAGGACCAGATGTTAAGAGAAGCTCAAATCTTAATATTTTAGGAAATACACAAATTGTGATTTCATCTGATTTAGCTGTTACATGCATCCTATTACTATATCTTTAGAAACTAGTGCTAGAAAATGAAATGAAAGAGGCGGTCATGAGGTCATCAGAAAAGATTGGTTATACATTGGCAGAAGAAATAATAGCTTCCTGGGGAAGAAATAGAAACTCAATACCCCGGTTAAATAAAATAATTAAGACTATGGAATTACCAAAGACTTTTTCATATTTTTAACATATGAGGGTATATTGTAATTCATTAAGACAATTAGGTTTAATTCACTCTACCTCTGAAACATCCCTGTCATTTTACGTTAATAAGATATCAATTGAAAAAATGAAAAAAAAAGTAGAAATAAGTGTGTGTATGGGCAGGGATGGGGTGGGGACAGGTGTCAGAAATGAGGCAAGTTCAGCAATGTGAAATGATTCTCAGTGGAGTCAGAAAAATGATCATCTAGGGCCGGCCCGGTGGCGCACTGCTACAGTGCGCCGCTTGGGAGCGCAGCGGCGCTCCTGCCGAGGGTTCGGATCCCACATACAGACCAGTTCCTGCTCACTGGCTGAGCGAGGTGCGGGCGCAACACTGAGGGTTGCGATCCGTTGCCGGTCACGAAAAAAGACAAAAAAAAAAAAAAGAAAAATGATCATCTAAAAAGACATTCACAAAGAAGTAAGTTACAAAATCAATTTATTATGCAACTCTATTGTGGGCACAGCTAAAAATTGGTAATTTGCTCTTGCACCTCTATACAGTCTTCCTCCCAAAAGAAGCCCAGGCAGTAACGTGTAGAGTTAAATTAAAATGAAGAAAGACGATCCTGTTGCCGGTCCCGGTCCGGTACGGGCGCGACACTGAGGGTTGCGATCCGTTGCCGGTCACGAAAAAAGACAAAAAAAAAAAAAAGAAAAATGATCATCTAAAAAGACATTCACAAAGAAGTAAGTTACAAAATCAATTTATTATGCAACTCTATTGTGGGCACAGCTAAAAATTGGTAATTTGCTCTTGCACCTCTATACAGTCTTCCTCCCAAAAGAAGCCCAGGCAGTAACGTGTAGAGTTAAATTAAAATGAAGAAAGATAGCAATAAAATGATATACTATTGTTTCCCATCTTGTAAAAGCAGGAGGATGCTTCTGGTAAAATCAAGAGAGAAAGAGGTTTATTTAGGAAGGATTCTTCAGGAGGTCATTTTGAGAAATGGAATTAGATTATGGAGAAAGAACGCAAGATTACATTTTCCTTGCCCTTGCTAAGTGGAAGCTCACGGGGAGAGGAAGGGAACACAGCCAATACCTCGTGTGGACAGAAATGGGGCTAGAGGCTTCATAGATGTTTTCTCATTTAATTTTCCCCACAAATTGGTGAGAAAGCAATAGCATCCACATTTATAGCTTCCAAACAAGGCACAAAATCTGAAGTATTTGGGACTCCTGCTCGTGTGGACACTTAACTCAATCCTTCAACTTGGTCCTCAGAGCTTTAATCTACTTTCAATTCCCTACCGCATCCCCCACCCATGAGTCCTCATGTCTTTTTGTTCTCAGAGACTGTCAATATTACTAATGACTACATGACTACAGTGGGTGTATGTGTACGTGTGTGTGTGTGCACATACTGGATATAATAAGTTTATTCTGTGATCTGATTTTTCATTGATACCTTTTGACCTCACTAAGCATTTTCTACCACATCATTTTAATGGGTCCATTGTATTCCTATACATGTACCACAACTTGTTTAACTCTGAGAATTTAAAATACAGAATCAGTAGAAATTTAGTGGGAAAGCATTTTCCTGAATGGGGCATAAGTATCTCTGTTTCTGAATCAGTGTCCTCTACTCCTACCTTAGCATGACTGGGGACTGGCCAGACAGTGTGTCAGTTTGCCCATCTGTAAAATATCTGTTGGCTACTCATCCCCCTCCAAGAGATATGATAATGCTTCATAGCCATATACCAGGCAAGCCATAAAAATACAGACCTATCGAAATGACAGTGATTTAGGCTTAGACAATTTTAGAGGTAAAATGGATTTGATAGTAATAATCATGACTAGCATTCATATTGTATTTTCAAACCCACTATCTTCTCTGCTTGGATTCTCTTAACAACTTTCTAAGGTAAGCCTCATGACTAAGGCATCACAGATAGTTACAGAGTTGAGACAACTCATGATGGTAACATCTTTTATGCCAGAAACTATGGGAAGTCCTCTATGTGCATTATCTTGTTTTATCCTTGCTTGAGTGAGATCTTTTTACTAATCCCATTTTATAGATGAGGAAAAACGAAATAAATTCTAGTGAAGTTGAGATCACCCATCTAGGATGTGACATAACCAGGATTCAAATCTATGTTGCCTGTCTCCAAAGTCCACACTCATAATCACTTTATCATGTTCAATTTATATGTTAGTTCAGTCTCTTCCAATTGTTTATTCATTCACCAAACAATTGTGAAGGTCTCATTTTGTGCCAGGCTCCAGGCCAAGTGCTAGAAAGAAAGAACAAGAAATAAGACATGGTCTGTGGTCTAGAATGGGGAATTTGTTATGTAAAAACATAGTAAAATGTTATAGGAACTTTGATAAAAGAATGAATAAGGTCAAGTGGGAGCAATTTATTTTATATGACTGATTCCTAAGCATTTAATACCTTTTCCAGAAATCTATGACTCATAGAAAATAAGTTTGGGTGGGCCTGAAGAAACAAGCTGTGAATCCCAAGTTGAAATTTGGTATCTGTGGTTGACTCAAGGGTTAACCTGTCATACTATCATGCTATTTTAATAGCCCTAAGTGAATTAAATTTCTTTATGAAAAAAGGTGAGAATATTAACATGTCATGCGTTACAATGGCAAAGGTTAATAGCGAAAATGACCGGAAACATTTGCTAAATGTCCAAAGGCCTAATAAACAGTTTTAATCATCTTATTAATCACAAACTAAATACAATTCATATTTTAAAGTCAAATTTTTGGTGTTTGTATTAGTCTACTTGGGTTGCTATAACAAAATACCACAGACTGGGTGGCTTAAACAACAGAAATTTATTTTTCTCACAGTTCTGGAGGCTGAGAAGTCTAAAATCAAGATGCCTGCAGATTCAGTTCCTGATGAGGGCTGTCACCCTGGCTTGCAGATGGCTGCCTTCTCTCTGTGTCCTCACATAGCAGAGAAAGAGAGTGATCCCTGTGATCATCCTTTTCTTATAAAGCCACTAATCCCATCTTGAGTGTCCCACCTTCATGACCTCATCTAACACTAATTACTCGCAAAAGCCCAATCTCCAAATACCATCACATTGGGAGTTAGGACTTCAACGTAGGAATTTGGGGGGGACACAATTCAGTTTATTGCAGTGTGATTATGCAATCGACAACAGTATGATCACACATTTATTATTCTGTTTCAAGCCTGAGGAAACCATATTATCTTCCATTCTTACATTTTACACCTTTATGTATTTTAAATTTTTACTATAATGTCCCTGAAAAGTTTGAATGAAAAATTCAGTTATTTGCTTAGGAGCTAAAATGAGTGGCATGGAGGAATTGGTGTCAATAAAAAAAAAGTAAGGAATTATGCCCTCCTGGTATGAGCTGCAAATGAGAAATTTCTGCCCAAAGCCTTGGAACCAAATTAAGAATTAACATAAGTTAAATACCTAAGTCATGCCTTAAAGCTGCTAGTAACATTTGACGATGTTGGTCTAATTTGGGGATATGTTTGAGCTAGGGTTAAGATTTATCACAGCGAGTGGAATAATAAGAAAAATAATCAGTACAAGAGACTGGTGAAGAATTGAAATCAAATGTTAGCAGTGAACAACTATTTGAAGATCACAAATAATGATATTGTGATTTTCTAGAAAATGCAGTATTTTATTTTATTTTCTAGGCAGTTTGGAGTAATAAAAAATGATAGATTTGAAGACTTGGGGGTTAATTTCCACCAACACAATGTACCTTGACAAATCACTAACTTCTCTGAATTTTCTTATATGGGAAATTACCCTCCATAATTGCTCAGGATGGTGCATACCAAGCATACATAGGTGTTAATTATTATTATGCACTTTTCTTTTGTGACAGTTAATCCATATATAATACAATTAATTCATTTAAATGCACAATTCCATACTTTATAAAGTATATTTACAGTTATGCAATCATTACCATAATCAAAATAAAGTCTTGTTTTTATGCCAGTACTATGCTGTTTTGGTTAATATTTCTTACAGTACAGTTTGAAGTCAGGTAGTGTTTTGCCTCCACTCCCTCCCTTCCTTCCTTCCTTCCTTCCTTCCTTCCTTCCTTCCTTCCTTCCTTCCTTCCACAATTACCTATTAAGGGTCTATTATGCGCCCATTAAGAACATCTGTGCTAAGGGAAAAACTCAAAACTTAAAAACCCTTTCCTCATAAGGTCGTTTTAAATAAGATTTTGTATAAGAAAGAGTTTCCCTTTGGAGTTGACTTCTGATTTCAGGATTAATGAGCCAGAGGATTTTTGTTCATGGGATTATTAAAAGAAATAAGATTAGCGACTTATAAGTTAAAAAGCAGGTTGATGAAACCAAATTATTTTGTATAGTTCAAGAACAACTAAAATAAACAAAGTAATACGAATTATACATTCTGAATTTCAGAAAAAGTTGAAAATATACCTAATTTAATTTTATTATGTATTGTGAAAGTTACCATAAAAAATCACTGGTATGGCAGGTTGATAGGAAAATGCCCGAGGTGATACACATTTTGCTCTCCTCCCCAGCACCGTGCCCTCACCCTAACTGCATGTCTTCCACGACTGCAGTGTCAGTCACTGGACTTTGGTTCCTGGGCACTGACCTCTCAGGGGCTGTATGATGGTGATGCTGTAAGCTCAGTTCTTTTACAACCCTGTCCCCATTGTCTCTGTGTTTCCCTGATTAAGTATATTGGACAAAAAAAGAGAGCAGGATGGAATGACTGAAAGAAATCACACCTTCCAGTTTCCTCTGAGAAGTCTCTTGGGAAATGGAGGACGAGAGTGACGCTTTGCTTATTAATATGCATTTTTCCACAGATGCATTTCCCATTCGGAAATGAATGCTGCCTCTGAGTCACTAAAGCCAGTGACATTAATCTATCACAAAAAGTTCTAAAACACATCTCTTCTCCTCCAGAAACACAAAGGAACATATCCCAAATGTACACTATAAAAAGGCTCTCTCTCATAGTGGCGTTGCTTAGAATTAAGAGCTACCTAAATTGAATTTCAAATTAAATGAGCCTGTTAGTAATTGTTCAAAATGGGATTCCGGGTCTGAGGTTGTCAGTGCTGGGGCATGTTTACGAGTCTGAGCTTGTCCTTGACATTTTGACTATTGGTTTTTTTTTTAAGGGATCTAAGGGCCAAAAACATGTTATATAAATTTATTCTATTTAATTCAGGTTTTGACAGTTAAGAGGGAACTAATATTTCTAATGTGCTCATTTTGCTCAGACTGCTTAGCCCAGTATGCAAAATTTTAAGACTGGTTTACTTAACTGAGAAGAGTTTGGGTCATTTTGGGGACTTTCTTGGGAGAAAAGAGGCTTAAATAAACTAAATTCAGTGTAAGTAAGAAATCTGTAAAAGTAAAGCTTTTTGTTTATTTATTAGCTTTTTACATCAAGTTTCTGATTAAAGAAAGCAGTTGTGTAGAAGAATTACATTTTAAACAAACACCTTATTATTGATAGCAGTCACGGAAGAATGAATCCGTGGGTTTCTGTGAGCAATTGGCTTGTTTTTATCTCAGTGGATTCTGAGTGTTTTATAATTGATGCTTCCTTCTGAATTTTATCTGCTAGGAAGATTAGAGCCTAAATCCGTAGCTCACTTTTAGCAAATTTATCAGACTTTATAGCAAGTTCTTTGTATAATAATATCACTCCTAATTCTATCTTTCCTTCTTTTACTTTATCCAGTCCATCCCACTTATAACAAATGTATTTTACCCTGTGGCTTTGTATTTTTCTTGAATTTTCTTAAGTACTTTTCTTGGAACAAGGTGGAGTACAAATAGATGATAATTACTCATAATAATGTTAGCGGGTTCAGTGAAGCCATAGGAAATGACAAATATTAACATTCAAAAACCAAGTGCCATTACATAAACCTAAAATAAATGATTTCAAGCTGTTAATTTAGAAACATAAAGTCCTGCTAATTTTTTGTTCAATTGATTCTAAAGTATTATGTGTAAGTACTGGCTACACAGGCTGGGAGAAGGGATGGGGAATAATTCTATTTGATTTTTAAAAACCTCCACATGAAAGAGTGGGGACTCAATCCTCTTCAGACTGTGCCTGGTGGCTGCTTTATTTTTCCTGTTATCAGTTGCTTCATTGGAGATTATGGGGCCAGGCTAAGGCCAATAAAGATCTTGCACTAGTCCAGTGGTATCAGTAGTTAAACTACTGAAATACTTTCATTAGAAGTACTTGGCAGAGAGGGCTTGCCCTTAGCCCCTACCCCTGCCAGGACCTCCCTGTCATCCTGGTCATCCTCTTACATCCCTGAACCTTGCCGGCAGTTCATCAACTGTTAATGTTTGACAGACTAGATGGCCTCTGATATGCTGCTCCATTCTGATTGGTTAGTATCCAAAATAAATGATTTTAAATATTTTGAATATTATCCCTGGGCTGTCTACACATGCAAACCAAAGTAGAATCATGCAAAACTAACTGATAATTAAAAAAAAAAAATTTATTAAACCATAATTGATTATACATATTTTTTGGGTTCAACATTGACATGTGTTGATCAAATCAATATTACTAGCATATATATTGTTACAAATCATACTTATTCTTATAAGCCCCTTGTCCAATCTCTCTCTATCCCCCTCCCCCCCCAACCCTAGATTTCTTCTCTCCTTCTGAAAGAGTAATGGTTACTCTGTTGACTTGTTGCCTAGATGCTGAGAGGTGTGATCAGGTCCCCCCATATTATCATAGAGCAGATGCTTCTTCTGTCACTCTGGAATGGGCTTTGTGGAGAGAGACATACTCTTCTTTTCTTTGGCCTCTGCTGGTGACTCTCCTTGTGTCAATGCACTCCAGTGGCTGCTGGACCATCTGTGTGGTGGTTGTAGCATCTAGCCGCTTTCACAGCAGCTGTGGTTATTGTGGTGGCTGTGGTGGGCCACCCACATGGAGGTAATGTTTTTGGCATGCTCCTTGGCACTGCCAGTGTACCTGGTTGTGGGAGGGGGATCTGGTCTCTGGCTCCATACCTCAGGTCCCTGGGCAGGCCCTGAGGTGCTGGTGGTGTGCCTGAGCCAGAACTATTTTTTTGTCCTTTGCTTACTTCTAAAATGGGGGAACTTCCTGTGGGGACCAGTACTCGAGCTGTGTGGTTGAGCTAAATTGCTGCTTTGCTGCTGATTCCCTAGGGAAGGCTTTTTGTGCAGCTCAGGTTTTAATGGTTGACTTTATAGGTACTTATGGCTCTCCGGAGACCCTGTGTACTGGGTTGTATAGAAACTCTGGTCTGGGCCTGAGTCTTTTCATCAAACTGCACCCCATGCAATTCCGTATTCCTGATCAGTCTCCTCTGAGTGGTCCTTCACTGATTGGGGTGCCAGTCAGCTGTTCTTGCTATGCCCCAGTGTTTCGCTGGTGGGCCCGTTCCCCCACTGCCCATGCTGCAAACACTTCCCATGGGATGGGCCATGTGCCGGTCCCTTGCAATGACTCATAGCCTCTGAGTGGCTCCTTTTTTAAATTGTTGTGACTCTTCTCTCCTATGTGGGTTCACAGAAACCCTATTAGTGGTCTTGCTGCCCTGGGGGCCACCAAGGCCCTCTTCTCCCCTACCACCTCCAAGTAACTTTATCCAAAGGGCACAGCTGTGGCTTTTGCTAGCTCCTGCTCTGTGCACTCAGCAGCCTTAAAGTGGCTGTGGCACAAAAGGTCAGAGTGGTTTTCTCCTTCTCTCATCATGGCTTCTCCCTCCTTCATGCAGTCCATAGGTCTCTCCTCCTCTTCCCCTAAACTCTCGTGGCCCCAGCTTTGCTGCTGTTGCTTTTTTATAGTGGTAAATTGGTTGATTTGTGGGAGAGAGTGACGCTAGGGACAGTCTATTCCACCGTCTTGACCAGCAGTCCTAACTGATAAATTGGAATGCCAAAATGGCAAAACAAAAAATACAGGCTCTGTCTACTACAAAAAGGACTGAAGGTTGGAGGGGGTATTTAAAATGATTTTGGATGAAATCTTCAACCAATCAATTAGCTAATCAGTAAACATTTTTGAGTTTTTACTATGTCTTTGTGTGCTAGGCATTTTAGAAACTAAAAAGAAATGCAATACTTGGTTGGGGAAGTGACAATATGTCTATGACAAGATATTTGCCAACACAGGCAAGGAATATACGTTATAGACTTCAGAAGGTGGAGAGATCACTGGATGAGGATAATTAAGAAGACTTGTTGGAGGTAAGACTCAAGCTGGGTCTAAAAGAATGCGAAAGACTCATAAAGGGGAAGATAAAAATGTCAATTCTGTCCTGCAGAATCAAAGCTAATGGTGCTATGCCACTGTCTTTATACATGGTGGAATCATACAAAGAACCTAATATTGAGGGTCAGATTTGAGTCTGCATCTCAACCTTGCTACTTACTAGATGTGGAATTTTTGAAAGTCAGTAAATCCTTCTGAGCCTCAGCTCAGCATTATTGTGAGGTGAGATAATATTGTTGATTGTAATTTTTAAAATAATAACAAGCTTATCTACATAATTGTTTTTGCCACAGCCCTATCAAATTAAGAACCACAGTGATTGCTTTTCACTTGCATCCTTCTGCGATATGAGGTAGGTTCATGGACATGTTGGTGTCCAGGAAACACTGAGTAGCCCTGGTGGCCTAATATTTTGGTGAAAACTTTAGGGAAAACAATGATTTCTCTTCAGAAGGTCAGTTGAATTCATAGCTAATCACACAAGATTTCTTTTTTTTTTTAAATGAGGAGATGCAAACTGTTCTTAACAAATTTGTGGAGGTGTTGATTAAATTCTCTCATTTTGCACTTAGCTATGCTCCCGTTTTGGCATACAGACCAGACTTATAGACTGCAGGTCCCCAAATCAGAATTAGGTGCTCTCTGGGACGAGCATATGGCGCACTGGGGAGAGTGCGGCACTGGGAGCACAGCAGCGCTCCCGCCGCGGGTTCGGATCCTATATAGGGATGGCCGGTGCGCTCACTGGCTGAGCGCGGTGCGGCCGGTCTCAAAAAGGACAAAAAAAAAAAAAAAGAATTAGGTGCTCTCTGAGAGAGCTTAAGTGAAAGTCAAACCTGAAACCCATGGTGTTAATATCTGTTAAAAAAACAAACAAACAAAAAACACAACTGCAAAGAACCATAACTTGTCATTGTTATTACCGAGATGTAGGAGAATGTGTTCTCTAAAGGATGCAGACAAGCCGTGAGACCTCTTTATAACACATAATAGATTAAGAAACAGCTGAACATGTTTGGGGGATAGGCCTTGTCATATTTTCATTTGAAAATATTTACTGGGTGAAGAATCTGAATAAAATACCACAGAACTTTATCCTTAGGCTCTGGGGTTTGAGTTAAATTTTAGCTCTTTTGTATTGCATTGGTTTTCTTTTCTTTTCCCTGTTGATTTCTGACTAAGCATGGAAACTGAAACTTCCAAAGAGGATTTGAGGGAGCAGAAAGGTTTCTCAAAATTGAACGAAAGTGCCACCATGGGCACGTATTCTGAACTGCTTCCAGGGAATGACAGCACTTAGAGAAGGACTTTAAGGGGACAGGAGATAAACGGAGTGAAAGAAGGTGGAATGAATTCCTTTCTCCTTTCCCTTATCCTAACTAATTATTTCTGGTGCAGAAGGTTATTCTAATTTGGGAATTTCTTATGGCTTGGATTTAATAAGAATCTTCTTTTCTAAGGAGAAAAGGCCAACCAAACTTGTACCACATAACTTAAAAATTCAGATTCAGAGTGCTGGAACATAGTGTAAGTGCATTGATTTGGGGAGAAAACATATTGGAGTGGAGGGAAAGCATAGGGGCAGTGTATAGAAACACCTGCTGATTCTAAGGTCTCTGTGTTTTCATTCTTACTTTTCTGTTTTATTATAAACTTGATGAGAGACTGAGTCTTTCTTGGAGATCCTTGGACAATCCTGACTGGAGGTTTACATGAATACAATATTGAGCAAGATAACCTCAGAGCAGCTACAGATGAAAATATTAGAATTATTTTTTCAAATGCTGTGTTTCCAGTTTGCAGAGTCTTTGAAATTGCACATTAGCTATTTCTCCCCCTTGATGGAACTCAACTATGATGGAATAGCAAAAGAAAACAGTGCTGCAACTCTGTGTTATTAAATTCCTAAAAATAGCACCTTGCCTTTCACATTGCCTTTGGTATACCTGATAGGAATCCACTACATTTGTCAATTATCACTTGCATCTTTTTTCCAGACATCTTAGAGATCAATTTCTGGGTAATCAATTTGATCCTGCAGGCAATCAGATTGGTCTCTGGTTGCTTCTGAACTACAAGATTAAGCCTAGCATACATGATGCCCCAACACACAGCTCTTTACCTTTGTATTTATTTCCAACCATTGGTCAAAGCACTGAATCTTAGGGTTTTGATCTTGCTAACATTGCAGGAAGTGGTTAAGGCTTAACTCTTTCATTTTTGGCTTGCTGCTTTAATTGCCTGCTCTGGACACCTAACAGCTCAGCTCTTGTCCAGCTCAGCTGAGCTCCTGATAGTAATATATATTTTTAAGTTGGGTGATAAAAAATGCTACTTTGAACATCCTCCATAAGAATATATTTAAAAAATTATGTGAAATTCCTATGGGGAAGACAAATAAGATGAAATTACAAGGAGGCAACTATTTAAATGATAGTTTCAGTGCTACATTGGAATACAAAAAGGCAAAGGAAAGTGTAGGGTTATTGTAAAAGAAAGATGCTTCATTCTTTTAAAAATGAGTATAAGGTGAAGGGTAGGATACAAGGGAAGAATATATATATATATTTTTTGTCTTTTTTTCGTTTCCGGCAACGGACCGCAACCCTCAGTGTCGCGCCCGTACCGGACCGGGACCGGCAATGGGATTGCAACCCTCGGTGTTGCTCCCACACCTCGCTCAGCCAGTGAGCGGCCGGTCTGTATGTGGGATCCGAACCCTCGGCGGGAGCACCGCGCTCCCAAGCGGCGCACTGTAGCAGTGTGCCACCGGGCCGGCCCGGTTTTGAGAATCTTAATTTGAATTTTCTCTATAATATCCCTATTCACTGAATATTTTAGCCAGCTACTGTTACAAGGTTCTTTCTTATGGAAAATGAAGTTGTGTTTTGCTATGTTGTCATGTTTTGGGTTTAGTTCTACCCTCTTGATACATTGTAATATTGCAAGTACTCTGCCACATGACAGCCCTTCAAAAACTGAAGACAGTTGCATTTTAAGGAAACTATAGATTTCTTCCCTCATTTTCTTATCAGATTCAAAATAATATGAGCTTTCTGCTTTGGAGTTCCTCATTCCAACTTAATCCTTTATGTCACCAACGCCACCTATTTCTCTACACATTTTCTCATTTTTACTTCTATGTCAGAGTATAATCAGGAAAACACACTAGGCATTTTGCAAGTTAATTTAATACAGGGAATTAGTTACACACAGGAGTCAGAGCTTTGAAAAAGCATAAAGCTAATACTGAGGTAATACAGAGCTAATGACTTGAAGCGGCTACCATTCTGGAACCAGGACACAAAGGGAAATCCAGTGTTTGGGACAGGGGTCTCAGAGAGCTGGGATTCAGACATGCGAGGAGTGGGTGCTGACTGGACTGCTTCTGGTTGTGAAGGAGGCTGAGGCGGAGCTGTGTGGCTCTCAGATTTCTGATGAGAGGTGCTAGGCAGCTGCCACAACTAGTAGCTCAAGAAAGAGCCCTGTGATTCTGGCTGTTGAATAACTGAGAAGGGGATGGTTCCCGCTGATGCTGGTACCCTTGTGGCTTGGAGGAGGGCTTCTGTGAAGCTGGGGCTCAGCACTTGAGTGTGGGGAGCTGTCTGCCTGGTTGTCCTACCCCCAGGTAATGAGGGGGGGGGATGACCTTGGTTTTGAGAGTGCCTAAAAAGCCAGAGGCTGGACCCAGTAGGAAAGAGAAATAAGTTTCCTTGTCTAGTTTTCAGCCTCTCTCCAGCACCCCCATTGGCAGATCCTAATAGGAAGTAAACAGGCAAAGGAGAAATGGCATTTTGCAGATTCCCAGCCCCAGATTCCCAAAGTTGAGTAAAGAAGGATGGATTTGGAATGGAGAAAATAGCCAAGAAAATTACTTTTAAAAACTCATTTTAAAAACCTTTGGTTAGAAACTTAAATATAGGTAGATCAGTTTTGAAAGTTTATATTTTCCTTATTTTTGGCAGCTGGCTGGTGTGGGAATCCAAACCCTTGACCTTGGTGTTATAATGCTGTGCTCTAACCAACTGAGCTAACTGGCCTGCTGACATTTTTAAAGAAGGATTAAATCCCCAATCTGAACGTTTACCTATTTATTCATACGTAGCCACACAAGAAGCATTGCTCCAGTCATTCCTATTTATTTTACTTGGATTTTTTAAAAAAATTATTATTTAGCTTAACTTTCCTGTAAATCAAATTTTCTCTGGCTTGAAGATTATGAATTTCTTCTTTGGAAACTTCTTCATGTTTCAAATGTATTCCTTCTGTTGTCTAATTACATGAAATACTGGATATTAGAGTACAATTTAACTACTAAGACTCAAATTACCAAACTAGAAATACTACAGACTAACTCGCTAGGGAAGTTAAAATTGAAGTAAAATTAACACCATAGACTTCATTCAAAACTTTTCTTGTCAGAGTGGTAAGAATGAAAAAAATATATATATTGATGTTGAAATACTGCCTTCTCCCTTTGAAGAAAAGTGGAGGAACAGCTTTTCATATAATAGCCGTGATTTTCTCCTCAGCACTAGCTATGAACTCATGCAGTGAGTCTGCAAGGGAAAAAAGCTTCGTCATTCTCCAAGTTTTTCTAGGGTTTTCTGGACTGAGGATCATTGAGACAGATGAAAAATGAGAAAAAAAGGATTTCTTGATCTTGAAAATGCTTTCTTTTTTGGCATAAAATTTGGAGCACTGATTTGGGAATTTACACTGCCAATTTCTAGTCCTGGTTCTGCCACGAAAGACTGAGACCATTTGCAAGTAACTCTCTGAGTCTCAGGTTTCCACTATATGAAAGAGGTGTGTGGACAATGATTTCCTAAGTTTTTCCATTTTAATAGTCCGGGTAGAACAAGCTAGCCTAGAATGTTCTTGTTTTCGTTTTCTCTGTTAGAAGTAGGGGCTTTGGGAAAGAGAAGAGGGGAGGAACTGTAATGCCTAATTGTGTTATTTATTTGTTTCAATGTTAGTCTTCTTTCTTCTTTCTGAGTTTCAGTGGACTATGGAGTTGAAAGCCATTGTGACACTTTAGAGTCAGAGCTTGGTTCAAATTCTTTCTTCCTTTCTCTCTCTTTGGCGACTGGCCAGTACAGAGATCAAACTCTGAACCTTGGAGTTACCAGCACCATGCTCTAACGGACTGAGCTAATAAGGCAGCCTCAAGTTCCGTTTTAAAAAGTTAATTTATTTTTTTAATTGACATGTATTGGTTTTACATATTTATGGGGTACGGAGATATATTTCAATACATGTATACAATACATGATGACCAAACCGGAGTACTTAGCGTATTTGTCACTGCTAAAATTCATCATTTCTTTGTAATGAGAGCATTTGAGCTCCTCTCTTCTAGCCATTTGAGAACATACAATAAATTATTGTTAATTAAATATGCCTATCATTACGGTAGACCACTAGAACTTATTTTTTCTATCTAGCTCTAACTTTGTGTCCACTCACCAACCTTCCCCAGCTTCTAGTAACCATAGTTCTACTCTACTTCTGAAAGCTCCAATTCTAATTCTGCCTTATAAGCTGTGATCTTTGATACTATTTAATGTCTCAGCCAAAATGTCCCATGTACAAAAGTGATAATAAAACCTATCCCAAATCTTTTAGAGGAAAACGTGAGTTAATAAATATAAGGCCATTAACGTACTCCTTCATACCAACAATATTAATAAAATGGTTAATAGCAACAGCTAATAGTCTTGCTTGTACTCCTCTGGTGTATTGGCATGCAATACAATCAAAGCTCTTCATGCCCACTCACTTCCATGCTGGCATGTGGCCAATTCAGAGTGCAGCCCAAAGGGTGCACAGGTGCTGCAACGTTAACCTTTGCCTAGATTTTTGTTGGCATCTGTGTGTGTGTGTGTGTATGAGTGTGTACACGTGGGCAGAGAGTGGCAAGGTAATTTTCCCACTCTGTTGTCTTTCATCTCCTAGTATGTAAGCATTTGTTGATAAAACTGGTCTTTCTCTGCTGTAGTACAAAAGATAAGCCCAAACTCTCCTTAAAGTCAGGCTTGCTGTCAACATGTAAGGACAGAGAAATCATTAACAGTGTCATCAATGGGGGAGGTGAGGTGGAAGTAATTATAGGAGTTTAAGGGCACGAGGTTGGTTCTACCCCTCCCAAATCACATCTTCAAACAACACAGAATTATATGATTATTTAGTCATTTATTAATGTAGCTTAGTTATGAGTTAGCTGCTGCTTCTTCTTCCTTTTAAACATCTTGTAACAGTATTATTTAAAATGTTAGCGAACCTAGACTGAGAAAGTTTAAATGTGCTGCTCTGGGACACTAGTGAGTTTAGGTAACACTAAAAATGGAAAGTATTTATTTTTCAAATTCCAATGCCTTAACCTTTTTGAGGGGCTTGCTGTCTGTCCCAGCCACCTTTGCCATGGGCCCCAAGATCATAGCACTTTGTGCTTCAGCCCAACAAATGGTGTCACCTAGCTTGTGCCTTGTTGGTGAACCCCTCCCCATGCTGATGCCAGGCTCAAGTAAGAGCAGGTGCCAAGCTCAGAGCCTGCCATGCGATCAAGCTCAGGCTCCCTGTTTTCTTCCAGGCACTGGGTCTCTTCCCCACCCCCATTTGTTCTGTACCCCGCTGCAGCTCAGCACAGAAAGCTTGACAGGACCTGTCTTCCTAAACTGTTAATTTCACAGCTGGATGAGTAGAAAGGTAATTTATATGGGTCAGTCCGATTTAAAATGCTGCTGTGTCTCCTGACGAGGTGAAATGAGAGGATTTAAAAGAATTATTAGTGTGGTCCAGAGCGGCCGTCTGTGGTCTCTTCGACACAGTCCTATACCTTTTCCATTTGGTAAATGCCCACGTGGCTTCCACATGTTGACCGTGGATTACAACCAAGATGAGAAACAAGCCACTGGAGGAAGATTTTTGTTTTCATTTATTTTTAATTAATTGCAAACTTCCTCTTTCATTTGGCTTGCCACGCTCTGCAGATCCTGGTGACACAGGAGCTCTGCCAGCATTAGGAGCCACTGTGCCGAACTCGGAGAGGCTTAAAAGTACCAGCCAGCTGCTTTGCACTCAATCCCCAGGGAAGGTTGGAAATATATTTGCATGCTTGGAATTCACCTTCCCATATGATCCAGCTGATGTTGCTGAAATCTGTTTCTTCTTCCTTAATCCTCTCCTTAAATGATGATATTTGTAAATATAAATCATCATTTTCAAAACGTGTTTATTAACTTTTAGTGGGGGAATTGAGTGACTAGAGGCACTTTAAGGTAAAAGTCACAGAGAGGATTTTTTGTTCTTCAGGGATTTAATGACATCTTTAAAACTTGCAGGCTTCTATAGGAAAAAGAAAATGTTGGACAGCAGAAAAGCCAAAAAACAGGGGTTTGGGAACCATCACATCCGTTTGGGGGTCAGAATGATATAAGTTGCACCCTTTCTGTGCTGCTTAATAATTGTGCAATCTTGGGAAAAATTACTTAACAATGCCTCTTCCATCAGCCTCACCCCCGTTCTCAGCTTCTTCATCTGTAAAATAGTTACTGTGAGAACTAAATACAGTATATATGAAGCACTTTGCACTTATGTCCTACATTCTAAAAATGGTAGCAATTATTAATATAATCTAACAGAATTATGAATTATCTAAATATTGACTCCATGTGTCTTAAAATTTAAATGGAAAATTTCCTGTTCCAGCAAAATGGTCACCTGGGATAATAGAAACACTCTTTTGTTACAAACACCTAGAAAACAAACAAACAAAAAACATATAACAACAACAAAATTGTTGGATATCTGAGCCCCAAAGGAAGAAGTAGAACTCTCCCCACATCTAATAACTGAGGGAAGAATAGTCCCTGGGAAGCCAGATGCTTCGGATTTTTTTTTTTTTGAATGATCAAATTTAGTTATTTAGTTTTTTAAATCGACAGTTAAAATTGTATGCATTTAGTGTATACGACGTGATGGTTTGAAGTATATCCACATTGCGGAAGGGTTAAATCCAGCTAATTAACATAGATGAAGTGAGGACATAGGGCCTTGCGTTCAGGCAAAGAAAGGAAAGTAAAACTGAGACTGCTGGCTTGAGACTCTTCAGCATTTTCAATTTAAGTGAAACGGTGGCCTTAAAAAAATCCACTCCGGGGACGGCCCGGTGGCGCACTGCTATAGTGCGCCGCTTGGGAAGCGCGGTGGTGCTCCCGCCGAGGGTTTGGATCCCACATACAGACCGGTTCTCGCTCACTGGCTGAGCGAGGGGCGGGTGCAGCACCGAGGGTTGCAATCCCGTTGCCGGTCCCGGTCCAGTATGGGCGCGACACTGAGGGTTGCAGTCCGTTGCCGGACACGAAA